>NC_134531.1:49941468-50053968 GCF_050624435.1 Tenrec ecaudatus
TCTTATGTCTCCTATGCAAGCTGAAAAGCCAAAGAAGTAAGTATTCATAAGCACAATTCATGAAATATGCCTCTTTGTTATTAAGGCAGTGCTTACTAAAAAGCAAGAAATGTTTGAATGTACCCATCTCAACATTTGTGGTGAGATTCTGCGACAGGGGCAACAAGACCGTCGCAGAGTCTCTCCAATGGACTAAAAAGTACTTGCACAGTCAGTCAGTCTATCATTTCTTTCCTTGTCTTTGGTGTAAAGCTTCTGCTGGGACTTGGCTGAGGGCTGACGGTAGAGTAGATCATCGGCTGTAGGGAAAGCAGTCGTCCACGTTTGCTTTCCCCTCGCTCGGTGCACATCCCTCAGGGAATTACAGCACTCGTAATGCCTTACGTAATCTCACTCTCAAACTCATCCAGTTCCAATATTTCCTTGGATATTTATACTTTCACGACATGGCCTGAAGGAATTGGATGTGGTATTGCAACGAGGCAATAAATACATTGTGAAATAGTAACTTGCATTTGGTTATCAAATCAGAGTATTTCCAAGTTGCCATCACAGAAGCCAAGTCTACCCAGAAGGTTTCATCCCCAGCAAATTCCTCTGATGTGATGGACATGGGTGTGATGGCCAAGCCTTGAACACACTTAAACCTTACACACTGGAGGGGAGTTGTGTTGTACTGAGGCTATTGTTTGAATCAACTGATTCTCAAGTAAGTTTCAGCCACCTGCAAGAACTAGAAGAAACCTCAAGTACCACATAGTCCAGATCCTTTGATGGTAAACCTCAAACTATGTCACGGAGATACTCACTCGGTGCACAAGAGACTCCCTGGCTAACTCAGGGTCTCCTCGAATCCAATCTCGAATTCTTTTTGCAATAATGTATTACAGAGTCTTCAAATTGGGTACAATTGCTATCTGGTAGTTTTAGCAACCAGGATAAAAATAAAAGTACATATCGTTTTAATGGGCCATTTAAAAAAATCTTTGTATTCATAAAAGGAGAAGCTGTAGCTTCAAAATGAATCAACCTAGGATCTTTTTTTTAATTTTTAAAAAGACATTATAGTTGTTTCTTGAGAAAGCAATGAAATCACAGCTTATCTACCTGTGATTTGTTTAGACCCTTTCTCCTGGTCCCACTAGGTCCCAGAGGGCACCAGGTTCGGGGGGAGGAGAAGGAGACTAGGCGTACAATACAGGGAATTAGAGAGCTATTCTCTGAGTTATGGCTGGAAAATAGATCAATGGACGCTATTCACTGACTGAAAGCCGGTGGCTATACTTATCTATACTGCAGAAAGGGAGCCGTGTGGATTATGCATTCGGCTACAATCCCAAAGTTGGCAGTTCAAAACCACTAGCTGCTCCTCAGGAGAAAGACAGGGCTTTCTAATGCCAGAAAGTAATTCCTTGTTGTGGTAGCTACATAATCTGGTGTCAATGTGGGACTTGAGAGGATTAAGAGTGAAGGGGTGGAGTCTAGTCTGTCAATCGGGTCCTAGCCAATGAGGCCTCTGTGTGGGCATGGCCTTCTCCTGAGGATTCTGGGAACTCCGGTATTTCTTCCTTGGAGGCAGGAGACACATTCTCTTTCTGCTCACTCCCTTGAAGACGCTCTACTGCCAAGACACATGGCACTACGTTGGGAACCGGAGAAGCTACGTGGACACCCCTGCCAGCGCTGAAATGCCACTGGATCCAAAGACTTTCTATCCTCTGGCCTGTGATCATCCTGCAATCGGCGCCATTGCATGTGCTTCTTGAGTCTGAAGACGACTTTATAGATTGGTATCGAACATATGGGCTAATATCAGACTTATGAGCTTGGACTAGACAGGGTTGGGATCCTTTATTAATATACAATTACCCTTTATAAAAAAAACTCTTGCTTATACACATGAGTTTCTATGGATTTGTTTCTCTAATCTACCCAGACTAATACACTTGTACAGTAATAATATTGGAACAAAGAGCTGATGTACATTTTTGCTGTTGTTGGGTGTCGTAGAGTCAGTGTCAACTCATAGCAACCCTATGTCCAATAAAACACAACACCATCCAGTCCTGCACCACCTTCCAGCATCATTGCAATACACAAGCCCACAGTAGGACATACTGGCAGACATACAAGTGGTAGGTATAAGTTTTAGGTAGCACATCCATGAAATAGTTTTATATTCTCACCAATAACCATAATCAAAATCATTCAGGACAAGATTCAGAATGAAAGGTATGTCCACTTGAAGCAAACTAATAAAGCCCAAAGCAACCAAACTCATTGCCTTTAAGTCAATTCTGACTCCTCCGGACCCTACAGAACATAGTTGAGCTACCCCATATGGTTCTCAAAGCCATAATCATAAGAGAAGCAGACTGCCACATCTTTCAAATCGACGACTTTTTGTTTGACTTAATCTCTTAGCCACTTAGCTGCCAGTGCACCTTAAACTCCTTGATTTTAAAACAACATCCACTGCCATCAAGCCAATTCCCACTCAGAGCAAGCCTGTATAGGCATGCCAAGACAATAAGGCTTTCCTGGAAAAGAGAGCTGCCTCTTTCTCCTGCAGAGTGGCTGGTGGAACTGAACTCTACCGCCAACATGGGGCTTGTCGGCTCCATGCCTAATTCACAGGGCTGCCATTACACATATAACAGACAACACAATTCTGAGTAGATTGTAGATCTTTTGGTCCATGAAGATCTTTTGGCAAGAATTTGAAATAAAGACCATGATGGGAGAAAACATAACTTCCTTACTGTCAACAGACGTCAACTGGAAAGTGAAGCATTCTGAACGGAATGCTTCTTCACAAAGGACGAGAGGCCCAGGCTGAGGATAAATAAACGGGCAGGGCCAGCTACCAATCAATACGCTCATGAATGCACTAAAGCAGCTCCGCTAGAAAGTCACTGTTGACCTTGCAATAACGGACTTAAACCAAGGATAATCAAATGTTGTCTCTGAAGGGCCAGAGAGCAGATCGTTTAGGCTTTGGGGGCCATATGGTCTGTCACTACTCAACTCTGTGTATTTGAAAAAAAAAAAAAAGCAGTCATCATCAGTGCACCCATGAATGAGCATGAGTGTGTTCTAATAAAACTTTATGGACACTGAAAACAAATGGGGGGGTGGAGGGAGGGAGGGAGGAAAAGCACATAGCCCTATGCTTAGTCATCTTGATTATGGATTGACTCTATTAGGAATGTATTTCACTTCAAGTAACAGAAAACCCAGTTTATGCTGGCTTAAATCACAGATCAGCAAATCTCAGTGGCTCTATAATAAACATTTTACTGCTTGCTACAGATTCTCTTGCAGCGACTGAGTCTCTCTGCCATTATAGCACAAAAGAAGCAACAGAGGGCAGAGGAGAAGTGAGCATGGATCTGTTCCAATAATACTTCATTTGTGAAAAGAGCGGGCCCACCCCTGGGTTATCATTTGCCAACCCCGGGTTTAAGCAAACTAGAATCCATCATGAAAGCGGCCAGCCCTTCCTCAAGGTAACAAGGCTGGCACAGGGTCCAGGGGTCACATCCTTGCTCAAGGCAGGAGGAAGGGCAATGGGTCTAAAGGGTCAGATCCTTCTCTTTTTGCACCACAAAATGTGCCCTGGGCCAACTTTCCCCCAAAAGAACTCTGCTTGGAACTAAGAAACAGGGTAAGAGAAGCTGAGAACAGAGGAAATACAAGAGGGGCTTACAGAAGTGGGGATTCACTGCCTGGGGCGGGACACATTACTGCCCCAAATAGAATCTAGGGCTCTGGCAGCAGAAAAGAGGAGTGGCTATTGGATACACCATTAGATATACAACTAACCATGTGGGTCCTAGTGGGCTATTACCTTCATGTATGCTTATGTGTTATGTATACATACACACACATCTATTTATCATTTTATTCATATATGCTTATGTGTTATGTATACATACACACACATCTATTTATCGTTTTATTGGGGGCTCTTACAGCTCTATAAGAATCCATACATCAAATGTATCAAGCATATTTGTACATGTTTCCATCATCGTGTTCACACTATTTTCTTTCTACTTGAGCCCTTGGTATCAGCACCTTTTTTTTTTCCTTTCCTCCCCAACCCTTGAAAAATTATAAATTATCACTATTTTCATATCTCACACTGTCCACCATCTCCCTTCATCCACATTTCTGTTGTTCGTCCCCCTGAAGTGGGGGGGTGTTATATATATTTATATTTTATACATTATTTATTTTATATAGTGATATAATTTTTCCTATCTGTTTTCTCCTCTGGTATAATCTGCTGAAAGACAATATGCATGTTTAACTCGGAGTTAAACAGCTGGATGGTGATTGATGGGTGGGAGGGGCGTGAGAATCAGAGAACCTGGAGGAGTCAGAGGAGCATGGGGAGAGAAAACATCTGAATGGCAGCAGGCTCTGCGACCCGCAGTTAGGCACTGAAGCTGCACAGGCCTCCGAGGGCTTCCACAGGAAAAAGGACGCTGTTCACAGAGATGTCCTCCCAGGCCTGGGCAAGCTCGAAGATCCTGCTTCCCTTCACCAGGCCGTCGGATCAAGCAGATACCGTATAAAAAGCATACAGGAAAAAAGTCATTCCCCAAACAGTTAACGCCCAAATCACAAATGGGAGGCTTCCTACAGAGGATCAGTGGTTCAGAAGAAAGATTCAAGTCTGTCCTCGCGTGTTGCTAGAAGAATGGCGTCCCAGGGAATGTGTCTGCCGGTTCCAAAGAAAATACACATGCAAGAAAGACACTCACCTTTTTAAGAGCCCTGTACTTACGTCTTCCAAAGTCATACTGTTTCCTACAAGAAATGTAAATAGTTCTCAAGTCCACAAGGGTCAGCTTTCTAGCTTGCTAGCCCCCCTCCCAGGAATCCCCTCGACTGCCGTAAACCCCACTGAGCTCTGGGGAAGATGAGGAGGGAGTTTTCAGATTTCTTTTTCAGAAGCTGAAATGATCGCCCCTTCAGCAATGCATTGGAAACGAAAACAAAATTCACTTGCGTTCCTTAAAAACGTATGTTTCTTTGAGAGGAATCCAAATTCCAGTTTGAGCAAAACAGGAAGAGAGAGAAAAGTGAAAGGTTTGGAGGACATTTCTGTTTTGCCAAAAATTCCCATAATTTGCTGGGCAGGCGTTCAGGCTTGGGTCCACACGGAAGGTGATCGGACACTTTTCAGTGACCCCGTCGCACCTCACGCCCAGCAGCAACCACACAAATCCCAAGCTGGATAAAAGCTCTGACGCTCCAAACAGAAGATGATTTTAATTCAGAGGATTTAATAGCATCCTGCATGCCCAAGACTTGGAACGCTGGCACACCTGCAAACCTGTCACTTTATTATCTGTGGAGGCACGCAATTTGCTAACGATAAATTCACAGGAGCACCAACTATCGCGCCTTTCTATTCTACTGCCGCTGTTTATAAACGCACATCTCCACAAAATTCAAACATCTCAATTGGTGAGTGTATGAGAGAGAACACATTAACATTCGAACATGTAGTTCCTATAGGATCTTGGCAAAATCAACACAGGGCCAGTGAGGAAGCAGGGAACCCTGGAAGGTGGGGGGGGGTGAGGGGGTGCAGGTTAGCCTGGAGGACAGAGGGACTGTCACTTCCCGGCTGCCACCAGAGGACATAAGAGAGGCTAGGAGCAGGCAGCAGAGCTCAACCCTGGCATACCAAAGGGGTGAGCTGGGGTTTCCCCAAATGCCCGCTCTCAGACAGATGAAAGAACTTCCTTTGAGAAATGCTGGCGCATTCCCCGCTCTGCTCGCTTATATATTGTCTGCCCGGCTGTCTGGGCGTTTGTATCAACCGCCAGTCTCTTCGCCATTTGTCATGCACACCGGCGTACAATGGGAAAACACATTTTCAGACAAGCCTCAGCATGTCCGGGGTGGGAGGCACCCTTGCGGCTCACCCTGCTCAGAGAGGAGGGAAGTGTGCAAAAGACACACACAAAGTTTAAGCCGGGGTGCCCCGGACACCCCATGAGGGCATCTGGGGCCTTGGGGCTGCAGGCCATCGGTGACTGAGACTGACGAAGGTGTGGGCCATAGGTATTGATTGACTTTAAGCCCTGGACTCTCTCCTTGGGCCTGGCAGGCACCAGGGACTCTGGGCCAGCATAGCAGCTGTGACCCCACGCTGGAAGAAGGGGTGATCAAAGGCAGCCAGGCCAGACGTGGGAAAACATTTCGACCGAGAATGGACACACTGCCTGTCAAAAGGTTATTCCCATTGCGTTGGGGCAGCAGATCACGTTACTCCAGGGGAGCCACATGAAAGGGCGCAATCTGGCCGCAGTCACCTACATACATGTTTTTCTTTCCAACCGGGGCAAATGGGAGACACCAATGTGAACAGAACATCCTTATCACTTGAGAGCGGCTGGGGAGGGGCCCTGGCCGCCGCCTGATCAATACAGCGCTCAGCTGGCCGCCCGCAGCCGCCGCCACCGCAGCTCCTTAATGCCTTTTATATTTTCCTTCTCATTCAGAAAACAGCTCACATTCCACAAAGGCTTCCGCCTTCAAACTTTTATTTATGTATTTGTCTGTTTATTTATTTACTTTTCTCTTAAACTGGGGCAATCACAAGCTATATGCTGTGGAAGACAAAATAACTTTGGAGGCGTAAATCTTCACGTCAGTGACAGGAAGGCTTTGGTGAACCATTACCATAAATCTGACAAACGCTAATTTGATGGGTGGCTGTAGCTGTCTGCTGCGCGGCCAGTCTAGACAGTCTATTGAGAAATCCTAAAACACAACTGTTTGTTCCCTGTAACACCATCTGGATATGGCAAGAAGCGCCGACCCAGCGCCATTCACACATGGATCAAAGCGCATGCTAATGTTATCATGAAGTCATACACATAAAAAATTCAATCTGAGAACTCGAAGCAATTTTCCTAAGTCTTCAGTGCAGAAACCCCAGACTTAGTGCGACTCAAGCTAAGTGCATAGAAGGGGGAGGAGGGGGAGGGAGAAGGAACCGAATATTTAATGAGCTTGGCTTCCAGAGGAATGTCAGGCCACCCATTGTATTGGAAAAGGCTCATGTCACACTTCAGCCATGGTACCCGGCAGGGGTGCCCCTTTACAAAAATTGATCTGAGGACCTTTGTAATTACCTGTTTCAGACAGGGGGAAAGGGAGGGGGGGCGCCCTGGGGGAAGAGGAGGGGAGGGGAATTCGTGCCCCGAAATACAAGAAGGAATCCAAGGTGTAAAGCTAACGTTTTATTATATTGGTCTGAGCTGGCAGAAATGTTCAATCCCGCACGCAATATTAAAAACCGTCCTTATTAAACTGCACCATGGCATGAGATCAAAGACACACAGGCCTCCTGTTGCACCCCTTTAAATATGACCAACACAAAAGCAAGTCTGGCTGTGCATAAAATAGAAACAAACTCTTTCTGGGGGGGGGCACCCTCATCCTATAGCTAGCTGCAGAGAAGCATTTCTTAAATCAGCATTGTGAGTCAAAGGGAAGAATTCTGACTTCCCTCACAGCCTTTTAACAAGGCAGGCATAAAATACGGGTCTTTAGAAATCAGCTTTGACAGTAAATTTTCAAATAAGCACATCACTCCTTCCAAACTTTCATTAGGCAAGTCTTTCAAACGGGATCACTCAACAGCATCCCTTCCAATGGCAAGCCATCCATCCCCTTCGAATCCTCACCACCCTGCAGCCCAAACTTCCCAAGGAGATGGGAAGTCCTCACAGCCACTGGGCTTCGGCCGCTGGGGACTCCTCCAAGTGGCTGTTGCATTTGTCACTTGGCTGGCTAATATTGTCTGCCCTCAGTATCTGATCGAAGATTGTGCCTCAAATCTCTCTGACAAATTTGTTAACACATTCATCTCTGTTTATAGGGCGATGCTAAACATTGGGATGTTCACATTTTCTGGCAATAAATATACATTCCCACTAGCATCTTTTACTATATTTTACACACACACACACACACACACAGCCTCCAAAAGTGTGTCGTAAAATCCCGTTAGCTTTTCGTTCCATTTTCCCACAAACTTTGTTTGTTTGTCTATAAAACAAACACATCTTCCATAGGTACGATTCATGTCATGGAGGTTGGTTTAAAAATGTAACAGAGAAGCCCGTCAGGAACTGCCCGCTCCAGCGGGGTGCCTCACTTACCACAGGGGATGGCTTGTGTTATTAGGTTTCTCTACTACCCAAGATTCCTGGTATGTCCGCACTAGCTAAGCTTACAGTGATGACTGCACCCTTACACTCAGCCACACATAGATGTTTTAGTTCTGTCTACCTTACCTGCTTAATGGTAATAGAGATTATGAATATTAGCATTACACTGCAGGTTGAAAAGTGTTTCGAAGGGGAAAGGCTGGATCAAGTCTCTCATCAGTCACTTTCAGTGCAATGTGAAACAAAGATCTCTGCCAAAGTATTTCACAATTCCAAATATATGTATCATCTTCTCAAATAGGAATATGATTTATCATAGCATGGTGCTCTTGTTTCTTTAAAGGGAGGGGCCTCCCATTCCATAATCCGTTGCATACAACATCTTCCACTTAATATTTTAAAACAAGAAAAAGTTCTGGAAATATATTCATCACTATCTGTGCAAGTTTCTATTGTAAATGATTATATATTGTTATTTTAGTTTAGTTCACCTAAAATAGAGTGGGCTATTACCAAAAAACCTGAATCAAAAAAGAAAATCAAGAGGCCAATTTTCCGTACTGGTATTTCTTAAGGGGCCTGCAAATGATCAATTGAGGTAACCCAGTCTTCCCCAAGGATAGCTTTATTCCCTGACCTTCCAAAGAAATCAAAACTATTAAGACTGCTTATTATGGTCTACAGGTTAGTTCACAGACACCAAGGTATCTTAAACAGTATCGAAAAGTATTTCATTTGTAAAGCATACACGTCAACACTTAGAAATAAACACGTAAAGAAAACCCAAAAAACACACGTTGTGATGATGATCCATCACAATGACCAGATGTTGCCCTAGATAGAATTAAGACACAACTATAGAGGCCAAAACACGTGAGAAATAGCAATGCTTATGAGCCATCTTGTGTATTTATAGTCTCGTTCTTCATAAATGTAAATAAACGCCTAGATGCTGTCCCCCGTGTTGTACGGACTAAATGACACGTGGTAATCGTGGTGTCTGCCAGCGGTGGCTATCCTCCTGTACCTTTCAAAGGCGGGGGACCACTGCACCGCTGTTTAACGCAGCTAATCCAGCATTTGCTAAAGGCGCCCGGGAGACCTGCAGGGGCATTTGGACCGGGAGAGCGGCTGCGGTGGAACAGTACTGCCACCACCCGGCGACCGTCGGCAGCGCAGCCTCCCGTGGGAACCCACTGGGCGAAGCCTGGGGGACACGCGGGCGCCCAAACCGAAAGGCCAGCGGCCCACAGTCGTACCTCTCGTTTAGCACGCGAAAGCATCTTCTCTTTCACCTGCCCGCGGATAAAACGGGGTGGTGTTTATTTTCCTTAAACTACTGTGACCCGTAGTTCTTTGGTCATGAATAACCCGGGCACGGTGCGGGTGATGGTACTTACACGATCCCGCAGAGGATGCTCTTCAGTGTCACCGGGCAGTGACCTCTCTTATCCTGTGTGCACTGTGACACAGAATTAAGCTCGTCAAGGACGCCAGATCGCCGACACGCGTGTGCGTTGAGAAATCAATCGTACACGTGGCTCCCTCGCCGGGCTGAGCAATCGCTTTAGAGCGGATCAAGGCAAGCCCACCGTCCAGCCCTGCCCGGAGAGGAAGCCCATGTTGCCCACTGAAGCCTCAAGCGTAACCGAGTGAACGCGCAATCCACGCCACCAGACAGGAAGGAGCTCGGTGGCAGGCGTGCCCAGGACGGGGAGCCTCGGCCCACCTTTGATACTGCTCAAGAAGATGCGGGGCAGAAGCTTCTCACGAGCTGTACACATTTTATCTCAAACCCTTACCTATGCTTTGGAAGGAAGCTTACCCCAGAAATGTGTTTTCCATTCAGGAAACCATGCACAAATAGTTCTGTGACATCACTGCAATCTCTGAAATGCGTCAGGCCGGTCCCCATTTCCACCCTCAAGCTCCCAGCTCATGGCCATCAAGCCCATTCCGATCCATAAGGAACCGATTGGGCAGAACAGAAGGGCCCTGTGTGGGTTCTGACTAGAACCCTTTCCAGGAGTCAAAGGGCTCCTCTGTTTGTTTGTTGTCACCTGCGGAGCAGGCTGGTGGTTTAGAACTGCTGACCTCGAGCCCTGAGACTTTAAAAGTCGTGCCCCACGGAGAGATTATTCACTGTGACGGTTCTCTAAAGCATCTTAGACCCTACCAGAGAAGGGCTCTGGAGCACGGCTAATCTTGGATCAGTTAGAGATGCTACGTTCTCTGAATGAGTGTTCAAATACACACCCTGAAGGGCTACGGACTTTATCCTTTGAGCGAAAACCGCTACTGCTGTTTTTCTTTTCCGGCCGGTAATCTGAAAGCACAGATGACGGCCCCAAACATGGCAATGGCAGCTTGAAAGGGATTTACTCTCCGCTCACACAGCCCTTGCAGGCCACGTAATTGCAGAATGCCAAAGAATTGCAAAACACACCGACAACCTCAGACATAAAGGGAGCCACTTATTAATTAAAAGCAGCCTTGCACGCTATAAAAATAAGGTCGGCCAGGCATGCCTCATTGCTGCCACAGTCTCTGGAGGGGCAGTATTCAGCGCGCAGGAAAGAAGAGTTGAATTGTTCTCTGTGTAGGAGTGGGAGTGAAGTCACGTCCGCTTGCACAAAACTACAGTTTTGCAAAGAGCGCCATGCACAGAGGATCAAAGTGGCAGGAGGGAAAAGGCGACCTAAAACACACGGGATCTCCAATTCTCTACTTTAGTGTAATGCAGGCGGTGGGGCTGCTAATCAGCAGTTTGAAACCACCAACGGCTCTGTGAGAGAAAGATGAGGCTTCCTACTCCCATGAAGAGTTACAGCCTCCGAAGCCCAGTCAACCCAGTCCTATAGGGTCGCTATGCCTTGGCACTAGCTCAAGGACAGTGAGTTTGGTGCTTGGGGACTGCACAAGGCTACGCTTGGTCGGGCAGTGGGGTGGGGGGGGTGGTCTGGGGACCAACAGGAGCTAAGCCAGAAGAAGCTTGAACTTCCACCTTTTTTTTAAAAAAAACAACTAGAAACCAATGAAAAGAGGTGGAAATGCATGAAATAAATCGCATAATAATTACATGCAAGCTAACTGGGGGCTATTTTGTGTTGGATTTTGTTTTCTAACCCTTAAGATTTAAGCAGCATTATCCAAGAAAAAGCACTACCCGTCCCCACCCTCCACCTTCCGGAAAATGAAGAAATCAAACAGAAGAGGAAAGAAAAAAGAAGCAAATAGTATTTCCTAAATGATCTTAAAGAGTTTCCAAATCTCACCCTGGAAATAGTGGCCCCAATAGTTCATTTTCCATACTGACTATTCCCTAATAGACTGTACAAATGAAAAATCCCTCCTATCAAGTCAATTCCAGCTCACAGCGACCCTCTAAGACAGGGTGGTAGAACTAGGTAAAAACAGGGTAGAACTTGGGACTTCCAAAATTGAAGAGCTCTACCATAGCAGACAGCCTCATCTTGTTCCCGTGGAGTGGCTAGTGGGTTCAAACCACTCACTCTGCAGTTAGCAGCTCCAGGCACAGCCCACTAAATCAACAAGGCTCCTTCTACAAGCCACGGGTGACTACGGGATAGATCAAAATAAAAAATGAAACAGAAATTAGTCCCTCCATACTGAGCCATAAACTCGTGAAGAGTCCAACCAACTGGGGACCCTGGAGGGAGAGACATCTTTCTCTGCAGTGCCTCTCTGATGGCAGGAGTCCACCAAAGTCACGTACGGTCTTGTCAAATTTGGGGAAGAAGAGATTCAGATGCTGGATTATAAAAGCAAGCAACATGTTCACCCTTGCTTACGGGGCACTAATAACCACGTCACAACTTCACCTGCACTTATGCGCTATCTACTTACAATCCCTAGCTATTCCTGCCACGCAGATGAGAGGATTCTGAAGCAAGTGGAAAGTCATGTACCGCACACAGGTCAAAGTGAATCATACATTGTGCACTGCACTCTCTGCTGCACTGTGTTTCTTTTGCTGTGGTTCATTCCTGGGTCTGGACGAACTGAGGGGAAATCAGGAAGCTTCTAAAGCAGTCCACACTGCATACTAGAGGCCAGGCTTGGTTTAGGGGCAGCAGCATCTGCCACTGAGCTTTATTCAGCTCGTTTCCCCCGGAGCGGGTCCTCGCGGAGGTTTCCGTTTGACATCTTCCATGACCGCAAAAACTCTGGCATGGAATTCAGAGGTCATTGGCCCCACGTTAGAAATGCTCTCCTTTTTCTTTGTTCCTTTTTAATATATTATCAGCACCTTCACCACGGGCCCCTTCCCATCCTACTCAACAAGGGGTGGTCAGGGACCGGACAGCACGGCCCAGCTAGTCCGTGCCCCCACGAGCTGGTTGCTTGGTGCCATTCAAGAGGAAACGCCACTTCATTTCTTGGGAATTAGCAATGGTTGGCGGCAGGAGGTGGGGGCAAGGCACGCCACAGAATTCAGGTGTCTACTTTGGGGCACAAATGGTTGGCAGAAAGCGTGCGTTCCGCAGAGGACACCCTCCTGCCTTCGCGGGCGGTAGGTCCGTCTCCCTCGCCCCAGCACGAAGATGGAAGAGTCCTAAGAGTGAAATCAGTCGATGCAATCGCAGCTTAGCCTTTTTAAAAATTTTTGCTTGAGCTCTACATAAAACTCCAGAAGGTAGGGCAGTAAAAAGAACCCCCGGCCCCCAAATAAGAGAAAGCAAGCAAGCACATCTGACATTCTCTTCTTGCCGAAAATCTCATTTCTTTCTCCAAAATGCTTCACCATCTGGAAGGAGGGAATCGTGATCTGGTATCTGCAATCTGCAGCACAGCTTGGGCGTGTCTCGAGTTGTGTGTTCTCTTGTTAATTTTTCTGTTTAGTAACATTAAGTCCCAAAATATGTACCTCAACAGTCGCGGTGCATTTCACGCATCGGTCCGAAGCCTGGCGTTCTGGAAATGAAATGATTTCATGATGACTTTGCTTGAGGGGGAGTTGGACACAGGGGGCTTTCCTGGGAAGATGTCCAGGCAAACTGTCCAAAGCCCAGAGCGAAGGGAAACTTCACCTTGATGCAACATATTCGAAGAGGGAACTTGCTGATTTGTCTTTTTAAATGAAATGCAAATTTCCAGGCCAGTCCACTGAGGAGAGCATTCCTTTGTGCTCTTCCTGACGGGATCTTTCTTTTCCAACTCTCTCCCTTCCTTCCTCTCCTCCTTACAACTGAGAAAAGGCTCCAAGAAGCAGCGAGTCTGGGTGTGGATGCGTGTGTCTCTCTCTCTCCCTCCGTGTACTGGCCCATGCGCATACATCCAGGCAAACCACGAGGGCTGGGGGGCTGCACGGCGATTAAACCCTCAGCTGCTGGCCAAAAGGTCACAGCCCAGCCTCCAGAGAAAGAACGGGTGGCTCCTGCCCGTCAACATTACAGCCTGTCCGACAGGGCGCTATGAGTTAGAATCCACTGACTTGATGACACGCAACAACACAGAAGAACAGATGCAGCTCCTCCTCTTCTTGCACACACGGCCCTCTTCATACCGGGCAGTGGGAATCCAGTTGGCGCAAGAGAAAACAAAACTGAGCAGTCCCGACTCTCCTGAAGCACAGATTTCACACAAATAATTCGCTACAAACAAAGCATACTTAATAAGAATACACACAGTCCTAGCAAGCTCTCGGCCGGACTGAAAAAGCAAATCGCAGGAACCCAGAGAAATCACTTTTATGTTATTTGGCCTGAAACAAACACACACCATTTTTCCTTTAGACGTGTGGAACGGTTCTGAACCATGGAAAGGCAGAAGAAATTTAAGCGACTTAGGAAATACTCTTCCTGGGCCAAATAAGCATAAACAAAATAAATTTTAAAAGCAACTCTTCAATACGAGAGGAGGAGAGGCAGGAAGGAGCCAAGCTGAACTAAAAGATCAATCCTAAAAGGGTAAGTGAGCAAAGCTCTCCGCAGCCCCAATGAGCCTCACACTGCCGAGAGGCACAGTGCGACTCCCAGGCTCTCCTTGGAACGGGAAAGTGAAGCCCACAGCTCAGTCAGCTCCTGGCACATTTCATGCCGATATTTTCACCGAGCAGAGTTTATGGAGTGAAGATGGCAGCACAGTGGCACGTCGCTTCAAAAAGAGCCAACACGCCTCAGAGCGGATTGTCAGTCCCGTAAAGGAGTTGGCTAGAGGGACTCACCACATTCCACAGAAAGAAAGCAAACCCCCAAACGAGGGAGCACCCCCCTCCTTGGACACCATGGTGCTTGTTCTACCAAAGTCACCATGGTGTTCTAAGAACGTCCCAACTAATTAACACTGACACTGCAGGCCAGCAATAAATCAGCGGCATGCCTGTCATGCAAATCCTCAAACTCAGTACCTTAAATGGTATGGAAGCATTTGTACTGTTGGACGTTGGGAATGCAGGGACGAGCTGGGTGGGAGTACCAGGAAAATGTCCTGCACCACGCCACCCAGGCGTTTCACTCTTACCTCCCAACGAGGAGGACGGCCACACAGTGCATTGTGGGATATATCGGAAATGCAGGAAATAAGTGAAAAAAATCCTTTACCTCACTTCCTGTTCTCCTCATATACCAGGTTAGGCGCCATGTGAACTGGGGAGTCCAGACATTATCTTGCATCAAGTTATCAAAAGACAATGACTGCGTTAAAACGTCTGCTGCCCTTTTTTTCTGGGGTGGGGGTGCAAAGACAGTAAAATATCCTGCTCTCATTTTTAAAACTTGCCAACTTTTTTTTTAATTGAAATCTAAACCATTTTAAAATTTTGTCTTCAGACCCCTCGGTTACAAAGACCATGATGGAAACATTTATGTTAAGATTTCGTAAAATGCCCATAAAGAAGGATGACCGTTAAGATTCACTCCAATACAGAGTTTAAAGACAAAGAGTTAAAATTCTTCATTAGACACAGATTTCAACAAGTCCATGATTCCCTTCTTGGGATGTTTTAGAGTTCAAAAACAACCGGCCAAGGTTCACAGGCTAAATCTTACTAAGATTCCAGAAGTTCTTAAATAGGTCATTGTAGAAATATAAAAAGGTCTACAGATTGGTGGATAATTGATATGCACTGTTGAAACCGCAAAGTATAGATTTCAGGTGCATGGATTTCTGGGACTTCTTAACAGCACTCTCTAAACATAAAGACAACAGATCCCATCAATTTTCACAAACACCATTGCAAATACAGGAGGTAGTGTGTATGAATTTAAGAGCCCAGCCACACCTGCAAGTCCTTTCAAGAAATTTACAATGTCATGAGACAGCAGATATAAACTACAAACCAGATAAAAACTCAACACACGGCAAAACAAACCAACTGTTCATACTGGGAAATGAGAACTACCAGCCCCTCTGAGCCTGGGCTGGAGCTGAGAACTGGAGACGTCTTGGGAGGAGGTCATGAGGATAAGGGAACATTGCACTGGGCCTTGTATGTTGGTGAGGACACACTCTCAGAGAAGAAGATAAACAAAAAGTATAAACATAGAAAAACAAGCAAGAGCAAGAAGACCCAGACAGGTGGCCAGAATTCGAACTGTGTTAGGATACAGTGTGCTTGAGGCCCTGAGGGAAGGGGACAGGGTGACGTCCATGTCCCGAGTGTCATGTGCTGAGTAACTCAGGGAAGCAAGGCAATAGGAGGAGGCCCTCTGATGATCTAAATGGAGCAGATGTGGGCTGAGCTCCAAGAGCTTTCCAGTAAAGAGGTCTCCTCATAGGAGGGGATGGGCTTGTGAAAGAACAGAGTTGGAACAACGGTGACAGGGAAGACAAGATCACAATCAAACAGCATCCTAAAGACAGTAGGGTAAGGCACAGGAAGTGGGGCTCGTTGAGAGGGGAAGAACCAAAAAGAGCTTGATGTTAAAGACTATCAAGTTGAAGGGGCCAAGTAGGACAGGCCCCTACATACACACAAGGTCAATGGGAGGAACAAGAGATGAAGCGTTGATTGACTGACCGGTAATGAGTTGATGCACATCTGACACTCCCCCCCCCCACCCAAAATTCCAAAAGCCTCAACTATGTGAATATAGATATTTATATGGAAAAACATAAATAACTGTAAGTCAGCATCTGGGCTTAACAGACAGCGATTAGATTGTGAAACTCAAGAGGGGCCGCGGGACTGAAATTGAAAACTTGGAACTCACCAGTGTGAAAATGATCGTTGTCACCACCCCTCGGGAGTGGGAGTGGCGGGAAGGGGAAGGAGAGAATTTTCCTCCTTTCCTTTCATTCCATAACTCCCTTTTATTGTTTCCATTTTTATCAACAAGCCCGTACTACTTTTGTGCAAAACCTTTTTAAAGTCACTGTTTCTTGTTGGTGTCTTTTTTTTTCAAGTTAACAAAATATTCATGAAGTGTCCCTAGAATGATGCCACTGATTCACTGCTCGAGTATGTAACAAACTCTTCCTGTACCCAAGCCCTGCGGCAGACACCAAGAACCCAAGGTGAGCCACACGGAAAGCCTGAGTGAGTCCAGGGGGAAAGGTAGAAACAGATTCACACCCTTGCCCTTCCAATAACTAATAGCTACTATGTTTAGTAGGATGAGGCTCTTAAATTCTCTGGAGCTTTCTCATTTCACCTTTCAAAAAGGGGCTTAGAAAAAAACCCTTGTTGTGGTTGTTGTGGGAATTAGACAAATGAAGAAGGCTAAGTCAGCATTTGGTATATGGTATAATTATTTCATTAATTTTCCTCATTGGGTCATTTTGGGGAAAACCCAAGAATCAGGCACACCAAAGAGAAAAGGAAAGTGGGGGAGAGATGAAGAAGGAGTGGTAGGAAGACTGCAGGTGGGAACAGCTGGAACAGAGACAGGGTGGAGTGGGTGGGGACCTTATGTATCCACTCAGCGTAGTTCCGAAGGCTCCAAGAGACGGCGGCTGTACAAGGGTGGCAAGGCTGCGGCTGTACGAGGGTAGCGAGGCTGCGATGTAGCTTCCCTGGCAACGAGAAAAGAGGGCTTTGAGGAGCTGAAAGCTTGGTGCCAATAGAATGGGAGGAGAAGCTGCCACCTGGCCAACGGGCTAAGGAATGGCTGGGTGGTCAGGAGGGAAGAAGGGGGAAGTGGGTCTCATGGGACATTTGCAACTAAGGGGATGAGATGATTCTGTAGAGCTAGAGGGCAGGACCGAGAAGTTTCTGGCAAGGTCAAAGGAGGAGCGGCTGTGGTAAGAAAAAGGAGTCCTGACACAGGGACGGGAGCAGAATCATGACAGGGTGCCCCGTGGAGAGGCTGCCGTGGAAAGGAATAGGGGCACATCGCTGAGTCCTAAAGAAAGTAACCAAACCACGTGTACAACAAAGAGGGTCCATGTTATGGTGTAAAGGAGACTCAAGGGAACTCAATTTGGCCAACGTTTTCCTTGCGCAAAGTGAGCTGAACAGTCAAGAGTTGGGAATGGGCCCCAGAGTCAAGAGGGTTCTGGAAAGAAAAGCATTCCGCACAGAAATGCGACACCCCCACCCCCAGGATGCTCAGTGACCTGATAGGTAGAGTGGGGATAGAAAAGGTGGTCCTAACAGTCAGCAGGCAAAGGATTGAAAGGATGCCATTCAGCGAACAGCTGAGATGCTGGTTCAGTGCCCGAGGGGCCGGTGAGTGAAGAACTCGGAGACCAAGAAGAGGGAAGCAAGGACAAGGGGGCGGGGGGGGGGGGGAAGCTGCTAATTCGTTCTGTGGTTTTAAAGAAAAGCCAGTGCAGAGGAAGTGAAGGAAGGGTTAGGTAAAAAGAAAAGGGTCTCTGCCCAGCTAGGGCGAGGACAGAGCTAGCACTGTAGGAAATTAAGTCATTCTGTTCACTCGGAATCATGACGGTTAGGCAGTCCGCCAGGCATGACACTGCAGGTGAGCGTACCTGTGTCAATGCCAGGAGGCCCGGTGGCACATGCAGTAGATGCTCTGCTGTGACACAAACAGGCTGGGGTTGGAACTCATGGGCAGTTCCATGGGAGAAAGCACCCATCGGTGCCTGTGAAGATTCCCAACCAAACCTGATCCAATGCCAGCAGGTCTGTTGTTCCTTCTCCTCGTGCCCGACAAGGACAGGGCGGAGCTGCCCTTCATACAGTTTCCATAGCTGGGCCTCTTGTACAGACGCAGACGGCCACCTCGCTCTCCACGGAGCAGTGGCTGGGTTTGGTTAGCAGCTGAGCAGAGCGTCACCAGGGCCTGTCCACACAGCTGTGGCCTTGAAAACACGAGGGGCAGTTTTGTTCTGTGCTTTGGGGTCTCAAAGAGTCGGCACTCACCACACAGCAAGGACAGCAACAAGAAAACCTCAGAAGAGCAACCAGCGTGGTCTTCTGAGTCAGGCAGAAGACATTGAGGAACTTGGTGGGACTGGTCTAGGAGTCATTCTGCTTGCGCCTGATAAGAACTTTGCTGGACAAGAAATTAGTGACTTCCACTGGTGAACATCATCGAAGAGCAACAGCAGGGGGGACGGGCTGAATTCTCAGGTGTCTAAACAACGAGAGAAGCAGCACACCATCACCTGAGACCTTCGCCAAATAAGTCTAAGACCAGGTTCAGAAAGCCTTGTTTCTGTCACCTGCAGGACAAGAGGATGCCTTCGGCTGACGAATAAAAGATGGACTTCCAGTAGGCAAGGACTGATGGGGACAAGTGGCAAAAAAGCAGGAAGCGAGTCCACAGGAAGACCAGAGTTAGGAGGAGATGAAAATAGGAAGGAGCTTCAAAAAGCTCATGGAGAAGTGGATTTGAAAGACGATGAAATTTTTCCACGAACTTTTTAAAGCCCCCTCCTACACAGCAATAACAGCAAGATCCAGGAGTTGGTGGCGGGGGGCGGGGCTATGTGCAGGGGCTCACCTCAGACTACAGCTCCTAAGGTAGCAGAAACAGGCAATAAAGAAGAGCAGGCGAAATTTCATGAGCGAAGTATGATGACATGCATCTGAGGGTGGGGGAATTTCGGCCTATCTAGTTTCCCTTACCCCTGAAGGAGCTAGTGCAGAGGCAGTGAATTACTTAATGTGGCTCTTCCAGCCAAAGTCTCCAACTCCCACCAGATGACCTCTTCCTGCACAGATCAGGTAGGAAGGCATGGAAGATACCCAGAGGACTCACCTGGGAGTCACTGTGAACAGGGCTCCGTGCCATGCCATCTGGCTGTGTATAAGATGAACCCTTTGAGATGCGGAAGGACCAGTAAGAGGGTGTCCTGTGGACCAGCGATGCCTGCACAGTGGACCTCGAGGATCCAGGAGGCAGCTAAGCCATCAGAGGAAGAGCAGCAGAGCTGGAGCCAAAGCATGCAAGAGAGTGGGGACGTCTCCACTCAAGTAAGGCTGAGTGCTTTTGTGCAAGGCCCTGGCTCGTGGAATGGGGTGCCCAGGGACACTTGACTGGGGGAGCCGACCGTGCTGGTGCACAGAAACAGCTGAGTGCTTTCTGGCTGAGGCTTACTGGGGTGGGGTCCCCCTCTGAGCACTTGTTTCAGGGAGTTGAGTCTCCTGACCCATGATTGAGGCTTCAGTAGCGTGATAAGCAGGCGGGGCATTTATCAGCAGATCTGACAGCACTCTGTCACATGTCCTGATAAATAACTCTCCTGTGCATTTCTCACTGGCATTATAACCTGTTGACTTCTTTAGTAAGCCCTTTAATCCCGGATTTTGTCTCTGGTTTCTATGTACCATGGCAAGGGGTATGAAATCCCAGAGAGGTAAAATAGGGAACACTAATTAAGACCACTCCCAACGGATTGATAAAGGTGCTAAGAGGCTAGAAGGACCCCTGTGTGGTACAAAATACTGGCAGCTCAAGACCACCCAGAGATGCTTGGAGACAGGCCTAGAGTGCTGCTTCGGCCTTGAAAATCCCTGGAAAGCGGGGCTCGATTCCCCCTGTATCACATGGGGTTGTCAAGACTGAGTAGCAGCTCCTGAGCAACTAGGTTAGTGTTTGTGTTTGTTTTGGGCAACTGAGTGAAGAGATCGAATCTTGAAACAAACTAAAATGGGGAAAAGTATGAGGGAAGAAGTACATTTCCCCGTAGATTATGTCTAACAGTATTGTTCATTAGAAAATAATCATTTGTAATTTAGCAAGGGTTCACGAGGGTGGCAGGGTGTGGGAGGGGGGAAGAAAGAGGAGCTGATACCAAGGGCTCAAGTAGAGAGAAAATGTTTTGGAAATGAGGATGACAACACATATATAAATGGGCTTGATACAACTGATGTATGGATTGTTACAAGAGCTGAAAGAGCCCTCGATAAAATGATTTTTATACAAAAAGGAAAGTAAGAATGCCTTGCCTCTGATTGCTTGAGTAATTCTGGGTTTTTTTTTAATTACCGCAAACACAATCTTTCTGATTTAAATAAACGCCACACCAGGGGGAAAACCCATTTCCCCATTTCTATGCTCACAGTGGAAACAAGATACCAAGGATGTGAACTTTTCCTTCTTCACCTCGACCTTTCTCCAACAGCCCGGCAAAATCACTCACAATAACATGTGGGCAAGAGCAGCGGTCTGTCGGCACTGAGGCGCATCCCCCGCCTTCCTCCACCCGGGAAGACAGACAGCTGATGACAACAGGATCGCTCAACGCGGGGCTCAAGCAAAGGTACGCGGCCGCACATCCTCCCACAGAGCGCCAAGGAGCACGGCTAACATGAGAAGGAAGCTTTAATGCATTCACACCACTCTTTCAAACCCATGACCCCGCTTACCCCACACGGAGCCTACAGACGGTCTGTATTACCATGTACACGTCTTATTTCCTTTCAGGAAACAACGACGACTTTTATTGTAATTAGGTAAGGGTTTACAGAGCAGATCATCAGTTTCCCATCCACTATGGGCATCTCTTTTGGAAATAAAATAAATTGGAGGCATGGGAGGCCTGCCAGAGGCACCTTGATGGCATTGTGAAATATACATCAGGCTGCTGATCACAACATCATCAGCTGGCACCCACCGGCGGCTCCTTGGGAGGAGGGTGAGGCTCTCTGCTCTAGTAAAGTTAGAGAGCCAGGAACCACCCTGTGCTGTGGGTGGCCGCTCGATGGTCATTGGCCTGGACTCAGGGGCTGCGAGTCTGGTTTTGGAGTTGGGGGGTGTTGTGGAAGGCAAAACCTCCATACCCCAACCTCTCGGCCATTGAGTCAACTGTCACTCGGGCCACCCTGAAATGCATCACCGTTGTCCGCCCGTCCTTCCAGAGTGCCTGGGGCCCACGAGTCCCCTTCATCACTTTGCTTAGAGTGGTGGCATACAAAGTTGGCTTATGCTTACGTCTTACTATGTTGTCCTTCAATTCACAGACCATCCTCCGAATGATCGGCGAGACTTCTACCCTTTAGACTTCACCACCCAACTGCCAGCTCATCGACTCTACCCATACCAGCCCTCCAGAGGGCTTCCAAGATGGTAAAATATATATGGGCACAGACAGCCTTGTTTTTCTTCCAAGCCACTCAACTAGGGCTTCCCTAAGAACAATCCTCAGGCAGCAGTCTCTGTCTCCTAATGATCAAGTCATACTAGGATCGCAAATTTTGCTTTTCTGCCTTTCTTTACTTTTTAATATATGTACGCACACGTGCCACATTTGCATATATACACACATATACATATATATACACCCCCTCCCCTTTCCTGTACTTCTACCAGCTCCAGAGCTTGTACCCAGGGAGTGCAGTAGTCCAAGTATTTGACTGGGCATGCCTGCCCCCTGGTGGATGGCAAGGCAAAGGACACTCTGTAGGAGATCTTTGGGCATCAGAGTCAAAAACATCTAAAGAGAAATAATGGAAGAAATCACACAAAGCAGACCTCCTTTTACTGGAAAATGGTAGAGATCAGCTGTAAATTTTAATAAAACTTTAGGAAGAGATCATTTCAGAGACATGGTACCAAGTTCCTTACTAGAGATAGATCCGTGTAGCCTTTCCTGAATGGGAACACCCTTTGACCGAATGGCTGCACACCTAAGCTCCTCAGTTCTTCCACTTAAAATCACAATCACAAGGGTGGGATCCTTTAAAGGCCCCTAGCGGGATTCCTATGGGCAGCCCTGACTCAGAACCAGAGCTGGGCTGCTCCTAAGGCTGTGTCCAGGGCAAACTGATCAGAATTAGCCACATCTGAGACCCAGTGAATAAAAATCTTGGAAATCTTGAAAAATTGCTGCAGTTTCCAAAGCTTCCTCAGGCAGCCTTAAGCTCACACCCTGCAGAAAGCACTTCTACCCAGAAAGGTTAGGTCTAGCGTACTTCCTGATAATGAGGGAAAAATGACATCACACACTGAGAAAGGTAAACCTAGAGCAGGGACCGGGGTCAAATCAACAAAACTAGAGCCCAGGCTCCCAAACATCTTTGGGTAGCTATGCACGTTCAGAAAAACAATTACTCAGCATCCCCCTGGCAGGTAACCTGACTCCTTCCAGAAAGTCAACCCTCACCGCCCATCTCCTTTGACTTCTAGGATCAGAGGTCCCTACCATGTACTCCATGCCACTGACAGGTCTGTCTTGCTCCAGACTAGATTCTTTACATACACCACACGGTGCACTGTCAAAACCATCCTTGTCAAATGTCACTCTCGAGACAGAAAGAGAAGGCAGAGTGGTCCGCGGCCCCTTACTATCGCCAGAAGAAAAGTTTCCATTCTAGCCTGACATGAGACCCTGGACCTCAGGGCCCTTACCGACAGAGCCTGGCCCTAGGCTGCCTCTGCGGGGAAGGAGCCAAGGAGCAATGGGCAGGTGTGGGAGAAAGATCAGGGGAGGTCGGAGGAGGTGAAGTGTTTCATTAAAGATGGAAGCTCATTTACATGACACACCACAGAAATGAAACTCCGAATTTGTGACACGGTCCGCTCCACCTTCGAAAGCATCGCTCTACACTCAGTCCTCTCCGCGTCCCCACGCTGGTGTCAGGTCTCTTTCCAGGTTCACTTTTCCTCTCTTCCCGCTTCCTGTCCTCATTTCGACAGTTTCCTCCAAACCCCGTGCTGCTCTTCTCAGACAAAAAGCAAAGGCCGAAACCCACTGCTACGCTTACTTTAAAGTGAATCAATACGTAAACACTTTCAAAGTTTGATCAGGAGTCTCTAATTTTCATTGCTGTTGATAACTGTTCACCCAGCTAGTTTCAGGAAGCAGAAAGCACAAGTATAGGCAACGTCTGAGTTTAAACATGAGTACAATGCGCCCTCTAGTGGACCGGTAAGCTCATAGAAGACAAATGAATGGCTTGGACCAGGCGTCCTCAAACTGCGGCCTGCCTAGGACATTTATCCGACCTGCCTGGTGTTTTTGCCCCGTTTGTTTTTGCACTTCAAAATAAGATACGTGCAGTGTGCATAGGAATCTGTTCATAGGTTTTTTTTAAAACTATAGTCCGGCCCTCCAACGGGTCTGATGGACAGTGAACTGGCCCCGTTTAAAAAGTTTGAAGACCCCTGGCTTGGACTGTCACAATGTGTCAATATTTCGATTGTCGGAAAAGGTGGCCTTGTCCAAGAAAAATTCCGACCATACATCGTATTATCTGAGCCCAGGGAAAGTGTTAGCTTTATTATTTTTAATGGCATGTTTTAAAAGCACTAAGAACATATGAAGCCAAATCTGGCTTGGAAGTAGTCAATTAACTAAATGCAAGTATGAGCCTCAGGTCCAATTTCTGTGTACTCAGTAAAAAATAAATAACCTTCTCAACTTTCTCAAATCCCTGAGAGCTGACTCTACACCGGCTATCCGGAATCATCTATTTCTTTATTAACTAATTATAACTTGAAACGTTAGAAACATGAATATTGGTGGATAACGCTGGTGTTGCTTGCTCCGTCTCCAGAGAGAAAAATGAATCTCCACTCTCGAGCTCCCCATTCCAACAGCCTGCCTGCCAAACTCTGGAAATGGCTCTTTGAAGCTGGGGCTTGAGGGGCCCTTGAGGGATACTTGGTGTGTGCGTGTTCATATTTCAATGCTAGAGAATTGCATCTGTTTCTCTCTTTAGAATAACACTTATGAGGTATGAAATTTTCTCAACCTCATGCACAGAGGTTCTCAACCTGTGGGTTGCGTGATCCCTTTGGGGGGCGGGGGTTCAAACAATCCTTTCACAGGGGTCGCCCGATTCATAACAGTAGAAAAATTACAGTTATGAAGTAGCAATGAAAATAATTTTATGGTTGGGGCGTCATCACAACATGAACTGCATTAAAGGGTCGTGGCATTAGGAAGGTTGAGAACCATTGCTCAAGTATATATCGGTTAAAACTAATAGAATGATGCAGGAAGTGTTGGAAATATATAGTTAAGTTTTAAAAAGAAGTCAATGGAATAGGTGGTACGATCTAATTTGTGTTTTAAAAAACTTACATTGAGTCCATTTTCATGAGCAGAGAAATGTATGTGGACACTGAATATTGAAGACGGAAGAACCGATTATGGTGTTGGTAAAGAATGTAGAAAGTACCATGGGCTGCCAAAAGAACAAACAAGCCTGTCTTGGAAGAAGTTCGGCTAGAATGCTCCTTTGAGACAAGGATGGCGAGGCTTCGTCTGAACTGCTTTGGACATGTCATCAGGGAGAACAACCCTTGGAAAAGTAGAGGGGCAGCAAAAAGAGGAAGACCCTGGATGAGATGATTGACCCAGTGCCTCAAATCTAACAACAAGCTGTCTCCCCAGGAAAGGGAGAGAGGAGCCGGAGCCAGACCCATCGCAGAGCGCCACGCCTTGAGAGCAATATACTGGCGTGGAGCAACGAACTAACAGGAGGATGGCGGTCCGGGCCCATGCTGAGCTATGCTGACCCCTCCCTGGAAAAAGGCAATACAAAGGACAGCACTGAAAATATAGCTCTGGAAGAGAGGCTTGTCTGTCCAGACCACACGGGAGCAAGCTAAGGGGGGTGTGGTAGAGAGAATGGACCTCATCATGACCCACCAAGCCCCAGAGACAACATCCCTACTCAGAGCAGTCAATGCACAGAGAGGACCCTGGGCCAGACCCACCAAGACTCACTGGCCCATAGCACTATCGGGGGCAACACTGGAGACACTGTGCAGAAAGTGTCCCCCAGGCTGCCCCATGCATAGCAGGGAGGAAACACCAAGGGAGTGCAACAGGGCAGCAAGGGGAGCAAAGTGACCAAGGCCCCAAGGAATCCTGAAAATAGACTTCTGACTTAGGGGACAGGGCTTGGCACCTCATCAGACTTGATCTGAAAACATACATAAGGGTCAGCAGGCAGACCTGGAATTATCTGTTGGTTTGTTTTTTCTTCTTGTTTTGCTTTCTGTTTTTGTTTGTTTGTTTTTCTTCTGCCCTATGTCTATCTATATAAGATAGGCAGGATGAACAATATGGAGAAGAAAACAACAGGACCGTTTGGGGGGGTGGGGGGAACATGGGAGAGGAGGGGACATGGGAGAGGAGGGGGTGGGGAGGAGTCAAAAAACTCAGGGATACGGGAACAACAAGAGATCTAAAATTGATGGCAACGAGGGCATATAATGCCTGGTGGGGTTTAATCAAGTGCAAAGTATCCAAGAGGAATTACTTAGATCCGAATGGAGGATGAATATGATAGTGGGATAGGAGGAAGGTGAATGGAAATAGAGAAAATAGGGGGCAAAAGCTATTTATAGAGGCAGAGCTATAGCCATGTACATATGTAAATATATTAATTTACAATGAAAGGGCTAGGCCAATGTACGTATATTTATATGTTAAGTATTAAGATAGCAGACGGTCTTTGGGCCTCTACTCAAGGCCTTCCTTAACACAAGAACTCCTGGCACTCTTTGATGCTCACCTTCCCAGCACAATCACTGAAGACAAAAGGGGTGCATAAGCAAATGTGGTAAAGAAAGCTGATGGTGCCCAGCTATAAAAAGATACAGCATCTGGGGTCTTAAAGGCTTGAAGGTAAACAAGCAGACATCTAACTCGGACGCAACAAAGCCCACATGGAAGAAGCACATCAACCTGTGTGATCATGAGGTGTCAACCGGATCAGGTATCAGGTATCAAAGATCCAACACAAACAACGATATCAATGCAAACGAGGGGGTTTGGAGTGGAGACCCAAAGCCCATCTGTAGACAACAGGGTATCCCCCCACAGAAGGGTTATAAGGAAGGGGTGATTCAATCAACATGCAGTATAGCACCAATGAAACACACATCATTCCTCTAGCTCCTGAATGCTTCCTACCCCCCTCCCCCACTACCATGACCCACATTTACCTTACAAATCTGGCTAGACCGGAGAACACACATTGGTACATATAAGAGATCTGAACACATGGGATTAAGGACAGATAAACCCCTCAGGAACAGTAGTGGGAGTAGCAATATCAGGAAGGTAGAGGGACAGTCAAGGAGGTAGAAGGAGGAGAAAGGGGGAACCCATCACAAGGTTGGATATATAGTCCCTCCCCCTCATCAAAGGGAGCGAATAACAGAAATGTGTGTGTAGGGAGACAACAGACAGTGTAACATGCGAAATAATGATAACAACATTCATGCGGGTGGGAGGGAGGGGGGAAACTGAAGTAGAAAGTGTTTTTGGAATGATGACGGCAACCTATGTACAAAGATGTTTGATAACCTTAATGTATGGAATGTCATAAGAGCTGTAAAAGCCCCCGATAAAATGATTTGTCAAAAAGACAGAGACACAAAAACCTAAGAACGATGATGGTGAGAACGGTGTGAGACCAGGCACTGGGTCGTTGAGTCGGCTCGGACTAAGCGGCCCCAAACAGCAGCAGCAGCAATGTGGCTGCTTATTACTTTGGGGGAGGAAGATTCATTCCTGGAGCCAGTACTGGGAGAGGTCTCACTATACTTTAACACTGTTTAAATGTCATGAACACTTGCACTTCACAATAATCAAATTAGAAATGGCCAGCAAGTTTGTTGATTTAAAAGCTCAGTCGTACACTTCACCCCCATTTCCATGGCATGAGGCCATTTTTAACAGGCTCAGTGAACTAAGAAGTTTCCATTATATCTACATATGTTACATAATATATACGAGAGGGGTACCCCCCGCCCAAGAAAAAAACCCCAAACTGACCAAAGCTCTTCTGGGAGGAACCTCTCTAGTGCACGCTTTCCCGGAGAGGCGAGCAAGGGCCGGCTCGCTCGGAGCGGTGCACCCCGAGGCGCTGCACTGGGAAGTCTCTCTGGTCAAGGTCCAGTGTTTGGAAAAGCAGTTTACCTGAACCTCGTATTTTTAGAGTGACGGCTGATTTCAGAGAACAGCGTGCAGCTGTGAATTGTGGCTTCCTGCTGGGGAAAATGCCTCAGAAACGGTTGTGATGGTGAACACAGCTTACAAGGGCAGCGCAGCGGCAAAACTCAAGTGTACAAGAGGCTTTCTCGTTTCAAAAAGGGTGAAATGTTGGTTGATGACAAACTTGGTTCTGGACATCTGTCAACTTCCCGAACGGACAAAGATGTTGACAAAATTCGTGCACTGTACAAACAGACCAACAACTGACCACTGAAGAGCTGGGGGAGTGATCCGGGCATCCTGGAGCTCGGGTCAGCGAACTTCAACAGAAGATGTGGCTATGAGAAGAGTCACTGCGGAATCTGTACCTCGGGTTCTGACCGACCAGCACAAAGAACGCTGAGTGGAAACATGCCGTGCTTTGAAAGAACAGCTCTGAAGCGACCCCACCTTTTTCCCCAAGGTCATTACTGGTGAGGAGACGGGGTGCTGTTCTTACGACCCTGAAAGGAAACATCAGTCAAGGTAGTGGGAGACACTGTTGTCACCTCGCCCAATAAAAGCTCGTCAAGTGAAATCAAAGATCAAGACAATGTTCATTTGGGGGCTTGTTTGTTTGTTTATGTGAAGGGGATAGTGCATTTGGAGTTCATTCCACCAGGTAAGACTGTTAACCAAGCTTTCTATTTAGAGGTTCTGAAAAGGATGCATAACAGTGGGCGACAAAAAAAAGTGCACCAAGTTTTGGCAAAAAACAGCATGCCTCTCTTACTCCATGCACCCGACTCACCTGACCTCACCCCTTGCGGTATCTTGTTTCTGTGAATGAAGAGGGACATGCAAGGGCAGCGATTTGATGACGTAGAAGAGGTGACGAAAAACAAACAAACAGGAAGGTGCTGTCAGTCATCCAAACAGATGAGTTTGAAAAATGTTTCCCAGAATGGAATTGCAGATTTGACAAATGCATTAAGTGTAATGGAGAGTACTTTGAAGATGATACGGTTGTTTTGTTTTTTAAAAAAAATTAAATACATAGCTTGGGGGGGGGGGAATGTTGCTTTTTGGGTACCCCCTTGTATATATTTCTAATACCAAGTAGAAAACTCAAAGGGTTGCCTATGTTTGAGAGGTTTCATTCAGCTCTTTCATTTTAAAATCACGAGACTTGGAATTCCTTGAATGCCTCTAGCAAAGGACCGCATCATGTCCACACCAAAACCTGTGGGGATCTCTTTGAAGTCCTCCCTGCCACCTCGTCCTTCCCAACAGGACCAAACCTGCCTGCCCGGACGATCGAGGAGCCTTAGCAGCACTGTGGGTTAAGTGTTGGATTGCTACCCACAAGGTGGGTAGTTCAAACCCACCAGCCACTCCCCAAGAGAAAGACGAGGCTGTCTGTGGCAGTCTCAGAAACTCCAGAGGTCAGTGATTCTCAACCTTCCTAATGCCGCGACCCTTTAATACAGTTTCTCACGTTGTGGTGACCACCCCCTCAACCATAACATTATTTTCGATGCTACTTCATAACTGTAATTTTGCTAGTTATGAATCGGGCGATCCCTGTGAAAAGGTCGTTTGACCCCCAAAGGGGTCGCGGCTCATGGTCATTATGAATCAGAATCAACTCGACGACAATGGGATTGGTCTGATCCCTACATTCTTGTTTTGACTCTTATGTTCTATGACCCACGTAGTACTGAGCCTCAGCCATCAGCATCTGATGAACACCGTCCTTTAAATGCTTCCATTAAGGTCAGACTGGAAGGGGCAGAATTGACTGAGCTACAACTTAGTGCCATTACCAAATATTAGCCACTAAGGGGCGCCCCCTCATCCTAGTCTAATTTGGAGCAGCACGCACAAGAAGGCAGGAACAGTATGTTTGCTCCGGCTGCCATTCTTACCTGACACGCACCAGCTCCAAGTGCAACTACTCAGGCAGGCAGAGCGGGTGGATGAAGAGTCCATTGCTCTCTACCCTCCCTGAGACCGCTGATACTGTAGCGCGCACCAGCGTACATTCTCATCACATATGCCTCGCTGGAAATATTCACTGAAACCAGACCTCCTCTTCAAGTAATTGAACCCCTTCGATCATTCCTTAATCTACTCCCATTAGTATCGATGTTTAAACAGCAGTCTCGTTTTACTAAAAGGTGCTGACTGTGCAGGGCTAAGAACTACTTCCTGCTTGAGGTTGTGAGGTATCATCGATGCTGACCCACGGTGACCCTGAGCACACTAGAAGCAAACACTGCCCACTCCTGCCCATCTTCACAATGGGGCACCTATCTGAGCCCACTGTTGCAGGCACTGCCGCCATCCATCTGGACCTCTCCTTTTCCCCGCCCCTCGTCCTAAAAATCAACTGAAAATGTTAGCCAACACACCGAGCGCCATATTGCCGTTAGCACGGGCAGACGCAGTTTTTAAAACAGTCAGGACGAGAGTGGGCAACACGTGGACCATAATTTAAGTTTAAACCCTGCCAAGATTGTGTCTTGAAGTTTATATGGGAAACTGCACTTATGAAGCTTCCTTAACCGCTGACCTGATCAATGGTGAGACAACACTGGTGTCTCCAGAATCAGGCACTGAAGGGAAGTAACTCTTGGGTGTACATCTCTGTAACAGTCTTTGGAATGACCACTGGCAATTCCTTTGGCATTACTTCCCACCCTCTTAATATGAGGTGAAAAAAGAAACAAGAAAACAAAAGAAGCTTCGAAAAAGAATAGAGTTTAAGACCTATTGTGCAAAGGTGGGGGTGGGTGGGTTGGGGTAAAGCAGGGAGGTTGAAGATCCTGGTGGATGACACCAATTACTTTTCCCAAGAGTGGGATTGTGAGAAATAATGATAAAAATGTTGCCCGCACCACCGCCCTCCTGATTCAGCGGGAGAGAGTCCCCCCTGGAAGCCCTTTATCACTATAGATTAACATTCGGTCTCTGTAACAGGACAGGAGTCAAAATGCAGGCCAATCCCTAACCACTTTTCTCTGAAGGCTCTTCGATGGCATCTCGGCCACTGCATGGGAAACGCCCTCTTCCCTACACCCATTCCTGGGGGTGGCAGGAAGCTTGCCCCCAACTCCCAGCCCACACATCTGCAGCATCTTACAGGGCAATGGGCTGGTGCCATGTGAAGCGACTGTCGCATTGGGGGCAGAGGACAGCAGGCAGGTTGCCCTCCACCAGACAGAGCCGAAAGCCCTCAGGAAATCCTAAATGGAAACATCCCACCCCCAGAGATTGCTTAAGGCTGGCATCTTCTCTACTAATAGAACACGTCTGCACACATGGTAGCCCAACGAGAGAGTACCACTTCCAGGCTCCCGAGAACCCCCTGACCAATGGCACATTATCTGGGAGGGATGTCTACCACTTCTGTGTAACACCCCTTAAAAGGGAATTCATTGCTTACCCATCTTCCCCACTCTTTCCACTTTTCATACCGATTTAAAGTTGCTCTGGGATCCTGAAGCATGGTACAGTGATAGCACGTAAGCAGCGTGCTGACGGCACCGGCTCGGACAGGTAGAGCAACAGAAACAACGAATAAAATGGGAGGAAAGAAAGCTAAGTATCTGGGGGCGGAGATGATGACATGGAGACATTGCCCATAAACAAGTTATTCTGGTTAATTTGAAATAGCATGGCATAGGCATTTTCATGAAGGCTCCTTTTAGACATAAAACTTTAAATAATAATATGAATCTTAAAAAAGAAGTCTGGGCCCCCACTTAACCCTAACCCCAACCCTCAAACAGTTAGTTTTGACAACATGGCCCTGCTCGATACTCACTCTCATGTAGTGATCACTGAAGATAAGGGTGCTACAGCAAAGTGTGGTGAAGAAAACAGATGGTGCCCGGCTATCAATAGGAATAGTGTCTGGGGTCTTAAAGGCTTGTAGTGAAACAAGCAGCCATCAAAGCAAGGAGTCAACTAAGTCCACATGGATAGAGCAGCCTAGCTTGGGTGATCCAAAGATGACAATAACAAAATTCAAATACAACAAAGGGAAAAGTATCAGACTCCAAATTGAAAATATCCAACTTGCAGAAGGATATGGATGACTGTGGGAGGCCAAAGGCCATCTGCAGAGTATCTAGTCAGAATAAGCCTCTGGCAAATCCCCTCTAGCCACAGGCGAGGTTCTGAAACAGCTGGACTGTAAAAGATAGAGATCATTGTCATCATGGTTATACTGGATTGAACTGGATTCTTGGTCCATTGACCTCCTCCTTCTGGACCCAACCTGAAATTCTTCTAGGTGCATGCAGGTAGTTCTTGCTTGCTCCATGAAAAAAAACGTCCTCCCTAGCCTTTTGAATATTCATGGTAGTCTTTTCTTTCTTACTCATTATTTGTATTTTTAAATCTGTATTATCATCATTTTATTCTTGCCACTTTATTTTGGTTTTGCTTTTTTATTGTTTCTGTTGGGTTTTCCAGTTTGTGAAGCACAGGAGTGGATGCACAGCGTAAGAACTGGTGCAAGGTTGAGAGGGGAAGGAGGGAGGGAGGGGTGGGGGACAGGGAGGGTGAGGGGACTGGGGTGGGAAAGAACCATGAATGTGGGAAGGCCAGGGAGCACTAGAACTGATGGTGTCTATACAACTCATTTTGAAAGCAACTTACCCGTGAGGGCAGGGGGAGAAAATACTCTAAAATTGATTGTGGTGATGAATGTACAATTCTTCTAGATAGGATTGAAATATTGAATGGTGTGATATGTGGATTAAATGCCAATAAAACTTTTTAAAAAGAAGCCAACAAAAATATCACGATGTGAAAGCTGGCACGTCTAACATCAACTTAGTTTCGAGACTGTTGCCATATAAGGACATGACTAGTGGATAAAAAGATATGGGTGATCCTTTGAAGAATGTGTCTTAAATTATGTCATTTTTTAAACCACAGCTTTAATTTTAACACAGCCACGGTTCCATGTATGGTTACTGCCGTTATTTCCAAAATGAACAAGATGGACTGGTTGGCAAATGATATGGGTACCTGATAAACAACAAATAAAGAATTTACACACACACACACACACACACACACACATAAAGCAAAGTTACACCCTCACTGCACAACTAATTCCAATGTCAAGTCTAATTAAACTCACATTGAAAAAAATCACTAGTGTGCCAAAGTTGTAATAACTTCAGTTTGTAATAACTGAAAAGTTGTAATAACTTCATAATTTCTATTCCTCGGGATGCAGACGAGGATGAAAGAAAGCACCCATCCATCCATCCTCTGCTCCACTATCCGCCCCCGCCCCATCCTTCCTGTCATTAAAAAACACAGTGAGATTGGAAGAAGAGGGGGCAGCATGGTCCCTAAACCCTTCATGGTCGGGGGTAAAGCCCCGCTTCTAGATCAGGTAGCATCTTAGTGCTCTCCGAGCACCGCCTGAGACTGTGTCCCCAGTGGGGCGGCGAGGCCACCTCCGACTGCAGAGCCTGAAGTACACTTTGTCCCAACCTGGCCGTGGCAAACAAACACCCACCAACAACCACTACCACCAACAAGTCCGTTGCACACCTCCTATCAGCTCGGTTACAGCACTGTCACAAGAGCTGTTAAAACACCGAGGAAACCGACTCGGAGTGTCCCCTGCTCAACGTCTAAACCGGACTGTGACTTTCTTCAAAAAGGATGCCTGCTCTCCCCACATTAGCCCACCAGAGATTACTGTTTTATGCACGTGCGGTTCTTAATTAAGTCGTTATCTCCAAGACTACCTTCACCTCAGATGCTTCAGCAGTTCCAAGTTAAGACTAATTTCGATCTTGGGCGAACTTCACTGGCTAATAAGCACCACTGCGATGGGCCAGAAAAACTTCGAGCAAAGGCCAAGTGCGAAGTGGTTTCAAAACCATCGTCCAAAGGAAATAGAGATCAGGCTGCTGCCATAAGGAATAATGCAGCCATCTCGTTTCAGGAGCCAGGACAGGCAGGTTACAACTCACAACCTCTGCGGCCTCGTGTTTACAACTCAGCAAAGCACTGAGATAAAAGCAACATGTTTTAAGAGACAAGTGTTAGAAGTAGCTAATTTGAGTCAGAGCAGTAAAGTGACAGGTTAAACATCGTGCCGCGCTTCTAAGATGGAGAACCAGGTCTCCAATGCCTCTTCCAACATGATGCGCCCACAGCCCAAAGCGTCAGAGGTGGAATTCACATCCGGCACTGCGGCCTCCGAGATCAGTGGGGTTGCCCTCCATCCACAGCATCCTTCCTGGTGGCAATGGCACGAAGCAGCAGCTGTCAGCGGGTAGGAACTTGAACCACGTTGGGGAGGCGGCAAGGCGACAGACTTTTTTTCTGAGGATTTTCCCTCGTATGCCAGTCTAGAGACAACTGACTCTATTGTCCGGGATTTCCACCTTCTATGATGAAGAAGGACATGAGCAAAGCACGATCAACTATAAGCATTGGCGTGCATCATTTGAGAGGATTGCTCGCTACGTCCAATGTGACCACACTGGAGGTGGTTAACTCACCTGCGTGTAGAATCCCCGCAGTGGGGGCGGGGAAGACACTGAATCCTTGACTTCTCTCAGTGGTCAGTCTCTATGTCAGTGGGAAGCAGTCAGGGGTCTCCGGTGGATCATCTTATCTTCTTCCCTCGTGAGAAAACTTGTGGACATAGTGCTGTATTTCCCAGCCTCACCTGTCAGGTTCGGTTAACATGGGACTGAGTCCTGGCCCATGGAAAGTACGCAAAGTTAGGGTGAACTCTAGGAGGCGCCCTTAGAGGAAAGGGGCCCCATCATTGTCTTTTTTTCCCTTCTCATTTTCTGAAATGTGGGCATGATGGCCTGAGCTCAGTAGCCACTTTGGATGGTGCGGTTGCAGACATGGAATCATCAAGGTAGATGGAATCATCAAGGTAGATGGAGGCTGGGTCCTAGAAGATCTGGGGCCACCCAGATGACCCACCTCAAATCTGCGCACAGGAGAAGACAATAAACCTCTGAGCTGCTCTCCACTGGACAGAGGACCCAGAACACACCGTCCATGGCACTGTTTTGTAACTGCCAAGAAACAAAGTATCATGAAATGCTCAACTTCTTAAGTAACTTTCCATTTCAATGTACGTACTTTCCCAACGCACATGTAATGTGCATGCATGTGGGTGCCAAGGAAGACACCTGAAAATTAAATAGCATCAGAGTCCTGCCCTGGGACGGGGGGGGGGGGGGGGGGGGGAGGGGGCGTGGTAGCAGATGTCCTTCCTCCATGCTCCTCCCATTGTATTGGAAGTATTTGTTTATGAGTTTTCCCATCTCCCCTCTCCTCCATGAGGCCCCCACCAAGTTCACCCTGGATAGTGCTTAGGATAGTGCCAGGCACAGAGCAGGTACAGGTCCTCAGTACCTGTTTGTGTCCTATGTGAACAAGGTCAAGGTTAGCCTTGAAGACACAGGGCCTGATGATTTGAAATCTTTTCACAGTATTAGTTAGACAGGGCACTGAGTTGTCCGTTTGTTTCAGTCATCCCCAAGTGGGACAATGTGTAAGAAGAATGGAAAAAGTTACCTGGTGGGCAAATGAATTTTGAACTCATTTAGCTGGTAACTCTGAATCAATCAGCATCGCCATCAGTACTGAACTATTGGTTCTGCCAGCATCTTAAAGTCTATACTCGACAAATCATAGAATCTACCACCTGTCCACACATTTTCACACCTTGTTCTGGCAGGGAGGCATTCTATCCACATTCTCTCTGAACTACATTCTAGCTGAACTAGTTCAAAAGGGAGAAGATGGTCTCGGGCCTACTCCCCCCAAGGAAGGGCAGTCCGACACATGCCTCAGGGAGGGCACCTGTCAGATCTTATCAGCAGCCATGTGGTCAACCTGCGCCTACGTAGCTTGGCACAACCATTGACACGTGAAGGAAGGTACTCAGCTGGGCTTCCATATAACGTATGAAGGGACACAGCCCCTCCTCCCGTCAATGACAAACTGCCTGCTGCCTTCTGTGTCATTTGTGCATGTGACTCCCTTTGCAGTTGGGTCCCACCCTGACAGCGCCACGGTCGTGGGATTCTGTGTGTTCCTCTGAAAGCAGGCTGGCTTCTGTTTTCCTGGTTCTCTCCACTTGATATTTCTCATCATTGGATCATCCTGAGTTTAGGCAAAGCAGGTACACAGAGTGGGGGCACAGTGTGTGTATGTGGTGCGTGTGTTTCTAAAACAAATACAAATCGAGTTGTATTCTCTTAGAATGCCCGGGATTTGACAACGTTTCACGGGCACTGTTACCCCAACGTCCAAACCAGGAAGACCACACTGTCGATTTTCTCTAGCTTGATACTTTCCCTTTACTAGTCCAAATGTCATCAAGTCTTAGCTATCTCCCTTTCAGATCCTGCCCCACCCCTCACAATTTTCAATAATCAACACCAGCCTTTTAGGCCTGTTTTAAGAAGCCCATCCCATATTTGTTTTTCCATCTAACAGAAATCTGTTCTTCCATATCGCCTAAAACAATCTTAACGTTTAATGGGATTCTGACAGGCTTAGAAAGCTTTTGTGAGTGTTCCATCCCCGCTGTGGGCTACTTGGGGTTTCAGTTTAAAGATCCAGGAAGTACCGTATATACTTGAGGATAAGCCAACCCGAATATCAGCTGAGGCACCTAATTTTACCACAAAAACTGCTTTTAAAATGTGCTGAAAAACTCGGCTTATATAGGAGTATATATGGTAATTGTTTTTCTCTTAAAGGACTCATCTCTTGTGAAAAAACTAACAGTTCTTGGAGCTAATTAAGATTTGTCAATTAAATTGCCAGATATCAGCCTTTGGAATCAGGCCCTTTTCTATCACCATAAGCAGGTCAGCAATATGAGTTTAATCTTATAAATACACGGCCACCTTAACAACTGTCTTCAGGAGACCTAGTGGCACAGTGGTGTACACATCAGGCTGCTAGGTCAGTGGGTTGACCCCACCAGCCACTCCATGGGAGAAAGATGAGGTTTTCTACCCCAGTAAAGATGTACAGCCACAGAATTCCAGGTGGGGCAATTCTATACGGTCTCTGTGAGTTACACACAACTAGATGTTAGTTTGATTAAAGAGGTGGTTCTCAACCTGTGGGTCACAACCCCTGTGGGTGTCAAATGACTCTTTTACAGGGGTTGCCCGATTCCTAACAGTAGCAAAGTGACAGTTATGAAGGAGCAACAAAAATAGTTTTATGGTTGGGGGTCACCACAACATGAGGAGCTGTATTAAAGGGTTGCAGCCTGAGGAAGGTTGAGAGTCACTGACTTACAGTCGTTAAACTCCTGACTTGGGGACGGTTGCTACTACATGCTGTGATTGTCAGACAGCGTCCAGTCGGTCCCACTACTGGTGACCCACGTGTGCAGTGGTCACCAGGCAGGCCCGTCTTGAAGGAAACCTCCAGTGGGTCTGGACTGTCAACCGCTGGCTCCTCAATACCACTTCCACCGAGGGATTCCTTAATGAAGCTCCACGTCCCGGGTCTTTTTATTTCTTTTTATTTTTTTTTTTTTAAGTAAACCTACAAAATGAGCAGCAACCAAGAGTCCACTTGCTGGTACATCACCTTCCATTACTGTTCTTCACATTTGTAAGGAAATGAAGCATTCCAGGCAAGAACAGTCTAAAAGGCACTACACTTTTTTTTTGGTCTTTTTATTTGTTCATGTATACAGTGGAAATAATTATACTTATCTCACAGGTGGTGGTTTGGGTTTTTGTTTGTTTTATCCTTTTTTTCAGGATCACTTAATTTTCAAGTTGCTTCTCAAACACCCGTCTCTCCGTACATGACTGGATAGCAGCAAGCATTATTGTATCATGTACTGACTTCTTAAACACAGTGCACTAGACACGGCTCAGCTTTTTGTCATGACTCCAGTTCATTAGCATGGGTCATCTTAACACAACAACTTACGTAACAGTGTTAAACGGCTTCCTTATGTAACGGGGGCCTGTGCAGACAGGCTTTGCAGCAAACACTCCGGGTGTTGAAGAAATGTGAGCACATCTTGAAGTCAACAAAAAGGTATTAACTTGTCCTTTCTGTCAACATTCTAAGAGGGTCCCTTCTGAGGACCTGTCAGCACCAAAGGAGCTTGCAGACCAACTAGAGCAATCTTTCTCGATCCGTATTTGCTTCTGTGGCTGATCCTAACGCGGGCGTCATTAAGACACGAACGGGCATTAACAGCCATGCCCTAAAGAGAGCTGCAGGCACTTTCGCAGGTGGAGAGGGAAATAGGCTGACGAGGCAGCCAGCAGGAACCCCACCTTCCATGTGGCTTTTAGCCCCATGGGGCTCCTCAGTGCTGGTGACCCCATGCACAATGGAATACACCTCCGCCTGGTTCTACGCCGTCCCCATGACGGGCCTGCCTGGGATTGCACTGCTGGGAGCCATCAGGCTTCCACTGGCTACTTCTCAGACACAGACTGCCTTTCTTCCTGCTCTGTCAGCACGAACACGTGTGCGGCACCACAGCCACAAGCAGGCCTCCACTGACGGACAATGAAAGGGGTTTTATTGGTTCTGAGTTATTAAAGGCTTCTCTGGCTTTAGAAAATAATCGATTATTTGGTTCCTTTAATCAGTCGGTCCAGGAGCCCTGGCAGTATAGTGGGCTAAGTGCAAGGTCAGAAGTTCAAAATCAGCAGCCGCTCTGTGGGAGAAAGATGAGGCTTTCCACCCCTGTAAAGAGTTATAGCCTTGGAGACCCACGCGGGCAGTCCCACCAAGTGCTCGGGTCACTAGGACTCAGGATGGCCTTGAGGGCAATGGCTCTTTCTTTTCAGTTGCAGTCAGACAGCCTGTGAAGGAGGCTTTCCCCCTCCTGGCAAAGAGCTGGAACGAGGGTTGAGTCGTGATCGTTTGTTTCAGCAATTCGGCGTCCTCGTCTATAGAACCAAGTTGTTAGGCTAGAAATAAAAAGATAGCTGCCAGGGAAACAGAAGAGATTTTTACACTATTTTAAAATCCCAGATCTTTTTGAAGCTTCTGCTAGGCACTGAAGTGGTGGCAGGGGGAGGGAGGTTAACAAACGACGGGATCTTCAGGAGCGTGGACTGTAACTGGGCAGTGGCAGTGCGCAAGCTCCAGCACATGGTCACTGCAGACAGAGGTAAGGTCAACAGCCATGGGAGAATGACCGGCACAGCACACTCATCGTAATCAGACACACACTGCACGGACCCGATACGAACAGACTTGATAATTCTGGGTGGGCAGAGGCCTCCTACCCACTTGATAACAGGCCCTTGGTTTGTCAGGAAGAAGCCTTTCCTCTGACTCCCTTCGTCCATATGACTGGAGTGGGGATGCACCCACCTCCACCTCCAGTGTGTGGGCGGAGTCTCGAGTCCTCCTGGCCACAGGTGGCCAGCTTCATGGTTAGACACACAACTGAAGTCAGGACAATCAGAGAAAACTCGAGCACAGATTTCTTGTGGGAACTGTGACGTCCAGGAGGCAAAGAGAGAGCTGCCCGGCAGCTGTTGGACCATCAGGCCCTGCCTGTTGGTGGGCTGACCCAGCATCAAGCAGAGCGGGGGAGGAGGGTAGCAATGCCCAGCCTGCATTTCTGAGCCTATGGGGAGTCATGCCTGCAGCTACCTGTCCGTCTTTTCTTAGGCAAATTTTCAGATTTGGGCTGTGATAAAGGGTTCTAATTATTATTCTATTCCATAAGGCTTTCCAAATAAGGCTAAGAGTGCCAACCTTCCCAAGATAAAATTTTCAATATATTCATACATAAATCAAGCCCCTGCCCTCCGGCAAACATTCTTCAAGGAGATCTTAATACAGCAATGTGCATGTGTGTTTTAAATCCCATTGTGTTTCGGGCGCCCATTTGCGCAGCAAATTAAGTTCCCATTTGACATGTTACAAACCTTGTTCCACGATACTGGCTGCGTTCTCATTATGCCCATTCTTTTTGTTCTGGTTCCCTGACCCACCCCTCCTTGACTTCTCTTTGGTTGGCGGGTAAATATTGACCCCTTGACCTCAGAGTTGATTACTGAAGGGCGCACATATTCTTGGGCGACACTGTTTATTTTACACGTCAATCTGTTGTACGGCTCGACGATGACCACCAGGAGGGTCCAGATCCACGCTCCACAGGCGACAGTCTCCGGAGTTCCTCTAGTCCGGATCGGTCATGTAAACCGGCCTAGTCTGTCTATCGTTTTCTTTTCTTTTCTTTAGGAATTTGAGTTTTGTTCTACCTTCTTCCCGCCTTCTCCCTGGGACCGTCTACTAGATACCTGGTCAGAATGGGTGGTGTTGATAGCCAGACAAGTTCTTCTGGACACAGGCCGTGGTTCCCATGGACTCTTAGTCCGGTGGACTCGTTGCTTCCTGGAGTATTGGGTTTTCTTCATTCTTTTTGCTCCAGACTAGCAAGGACCAACAGTTGTACACACTACTCCCCAAAACCAGGAAGTAAAACATTATCTTTAAGAACAACAACAAATATATACATAAAACAAACCCACGCCCAGTGAGTTGATTCTGACTGCTAGCGAAGAGATAGGTCGGAAGACAGCTGCCCCGTGGGGTGTCTGTGATTGTTGAGATTCAGGAATAAGAACACCCCGCCTCTCCCCCACGGAGAAGCAGAGGGGTTTGAACTGCTGACCTTGTGCATGCTTGGCACCCCGGTACTTGGCCCTCAACTTGACCGGGTTGCCCCATGAGACTGTAGTCTCAAGCCATCAGACCCAGTGAATCAATCCCACTAGGTGTTTGGTAATATCTAGGTAGTATCCATGAGGAGACTTTACATGTGGCTTATTATATGTGTGTGTGTTTATAGATATGCATATGAATATTTATGCCACACACAAACACATGCATATGTAGGCGTACCTCATTTTATTGGACTAGGTTTCGCTGTGTTTTCTCGATGCTGAGTTTTAGTGTCGTCAATGCTGCTGATTGTTTAACCCATTAAAGGCTTGTGACAACTCACTGTTGAGCAAGCTATGAGCGGCAGTTTCCCAACAACACGAGCTCACCTCGGGCCTAGGTGCCACATTTGGGCAATTCTCACAACAGGCAGTAGGACTGTGTCAACGAAGTCCCGTGCACAGGGAAACCAAAACTGTGCGTGCCTTGCTTCCCTGGGGTAGTCGCTTGACCGCTGGAACGGAACGCACAGAATCCCCACGGTAAGCCCACACAAGCCTGCATAGGCGCCAGTGCCTGCAAACCCAGCCCCCCTACATGGGCTTTCCCGGATTCCCATGGTATCTAGAAACAACCCCCCGCCTTTGCTGCTGTTGTTGTACCATAACTTGGTTTAGCATTTATTGAAGTGATCCCTTATTCTGGTGTAGTGTCTTCTTTGACCTTGGACTGGTTGTGCAGAGGGAGCTTTAGTGGGCTAGTAGTTTATGCATTGGGCAGCAGTTCAAAACCACCAGCCACTCTGGGGGGCAGGAAAGTCAAAGCTTTCCACTCCCATAAAAAGTGACAGTCCTAGAAACCCACAGGGGCAGTTCTCCCCTCTCCATGCGGTCGCTAGGAATCTGAATCGACGCAATGGGGGTGAGTTAGATGAACTGTGCAGTCTCTGCCCATATTCGCCATTGTCTTTCCCGTCACCAAAAAATGCCATCGTCTGCTCGCTACAAATGACTTGTCCTCTCATCCCATCCCCAGTAACCAGTCAAGAACATTATGGGGTTTGGGTGTGTATGCCCTTTTTAATGACTTATTATAAGAATATAGCTCTAAGTATTAACAATAATACAATATTATCACTTGTCAAGCATAGATGGGCTCAAAAAAATTCAAAAACTGGTGACAGGCCATTAGACACAATACAAATGATCACTTCTGTGAAACCAGTCTGCGTCATGGTATCTTTGGAGAAACTAGGCCTCACAGAATGCCTGAAAGCATGCTGCCAAGCCTAGCGTCCGGCCTGTGGTGACGGTGCATTGTCAAGAAAAGCTCAAAAGCTCATTATCTGTCTAAATGCAACATATGTAAAGCGGACAAGCTGAAATTATCCACTCTTTCCGTTCTTCTTGGGAATATTGCCTGGAATGTAAGTCTATCTCTGACAGTCTAGGTACCACTTGAGATCCATGAGGATGGAGACACTGAGTAGGCTTAGCACTAAATGTGTCTTCTACACAGGAGAGCATTCTCCTATATGGTGCCTGGAAGGAAAGTGTTACGTGTCTTTCTTGTCTGCCACTGAAATAAGCCCACTCAGGCTGACTTGATACGGCCTGGACGTGCAGCTCTGCCCCGTGGGGTTTCCCGAGCTGTCGCCTCTGCACGAGGAGCCTTAGCAGCATCATGGTTAAGTGCTCAGCTGGTGCTCTAAAGGTCAGTCCGTCAAACCTGTGCAGAGGCTCCTCGGGAGGACAAATTTGGGGGCCTGCCAATGACTATCTAGCAAACCCTGCGGGGCAGTCCTACTTTGTCATTTTGAATTGGAATCAACTTCGTGCACACACGATTATTTTGGGAGCAGGTACAAAGACATGGCGTCTCCGGGACACACTGACAATATTAAAATCCCATGGTAGGGATCACCAACCTAGAGCCCATAGGCCACATAAGTCTCCTGCTCGGTTTCTGTAAATAAAGCTATATTGGCCCACAGCCATAGCTGGTCATTTGTTTCTGTCTTTGGATGTTTTCCTATATGACAGCAGTATTGATCAGTATGGTCTCAGCAATTATACCTCAGACCATATGGCCCGTAAAAATGTAGAATAATTACTATCTGATCCATTATTTTTTTAAAAATTAAGGGGATTGCCTTTTCAAATACAAAATAGAAAGAACAGAAAGCTCTACTCACATGCATATAATTTAGTAGCGCATATAGTACACATTAGACTCATGGAAAACAAAATAACCTGAAATTAACTTGTATTGAAGACAGACGGAGAGTTCATTCACTACTGTCTAGGAGAGTCCAACCCATAGCCCTGTGTTTCCAAGACTATAACTGTTTACCGGAATAGAAAGCCACATCTGTCTACTGTAGAGGCCCAGTGAATTTGAACCACTGACCTTGTGACTAGCAGCCCTCTGCATAACCCTGGAGGCCACAAGCACTATAAACTCCAATTCTTGCAGAGGGCAGGACAATATACTAGACTCACCCCTAGGTGGTAGCAGTCACTCATGTGTGAGCATCCAAGGGGACCAGCTCTCCCAATTTTTTTTTTTAAAGGTAGAAAATGAAAATTTTGTGTGAAATTTCTTGAACTCAAATGTTGACAACATATTTAACGAAACTGGAGACAGTATGCAGGCCAAACAAAATATATCAGATGCCAGTGAACTAATTTTCTTACACGTAGACTAAGAAATATAGGAGCCCAAAGAAAAGAGGGCCAAGTGCAGGCTTGAATTTGAGCAACTTAAATTAAAACAGCCAAGGGGCAGGTGTCCAAGTTTAGGTCCAAATTTCTCGCTCCTGGATCGTGGAAAAGTTTTCTTTTCCCTCTTGGCCTGGGTGCCCACAAAATGACAAACCCGATTTATTTTTAAACTTTTTTTTCAGAATCAGAACCAGATTTAAATGCTCTGAAATATCATTTTATAAGAGAAAACAATTTCATCCATATCTCATAATTTTCCAGGGAATTTCCAAAAATAAACTCTTCTCCATATATCTACACTGTTCATAGTAAGAAGCAAGCTGAGTCTACATATAAGTATCTGAGAAAGTACATTGGCTGGTGGCACGAGCAGTGACACAAATCTTCATGAAATTTTTCATGTCCAAGATCATTCGTGAACAAACCCACCGCCCTATAGAACAGAGTGCAATCGCTCCTTAAGAGTCCCCAAGGCTGTAAATCTCCACAGGAGGACTAGTCATCTCATCTTTCTCCCTCCAGAGTAGTTGGTAGGTTTGAGCCACTGCTTGCTGTTACTATTGCAATGCTTAACACAAGGTACCACCAGGGGTCCTTCCTTGGGGGAACCACAACCAAACTAAATGCACTGCTATCAAGTCCATTCTGATTCACAGCGCCCCTGCAGGACAAGGTGGAACTGCCCCCTGGGAGCTTCAGAGACCATTCCTCTTTAAGGGGGCCGAAAGCCTCATCTTTCTCCTGAGAAGCAGATGGTGGTTGCAGAATGCCAGCCTTGCTACCTGGGCTCCTCATGAAAGGAAGGCACCCCCCATTCATGTCTCATCTCGCAGTCTCACAGAAAGAAAGGGTCTTCATCCCTATACAGTATGATAGATAATTACCGAGGGAACAAATGTGGTTTAGTACCACTCCCTAAATCAGGGGAAAGAATTCCCTCCTATCTACAACCCAAAGTTAACAAAAATAAAAGTTGGGATCACAAAATCAAACACAATAAAGGTCAAGCTAAGAAATAATCTAAATGGGCAGCAATACCATCACTTCCTGTTACAACCAGACAGTTATGGGCTTTTACATCAGAAATGCCATTCGATCAAAGACCCTCCTGCCGGGCTCTGGATCCCAAGTGCACAGTGCGTACTAACTCCACCCAGCAGGGTCTCTTCCCATCATTTCCCCCCATTAATGATTTCCCGCATTCCACCAACAAAGAAGAAAGGCGGCTGGAAAAATGTGACAAATGTTCATTAGACGTCACAGAGCCTGGTTACACAGTTAATGTGTATGACTGAGGCCACTAAGCTGTACACCTTTCAAAATTAACTGGAAACTACTGAGCGATAGATATTTTTAAATCCTTATTATATATATATATAATAGCCACACTTATGAGACTAGCTGAGACTGCTCATAAGTAACGAAGCCCCTTGGGGCATTGGATGTCTTCGGAGGTATAGGGTCATGGTTTCATCACACCTCCTTAGTTCCCTGCACAGGACCTGAGGATTTAAACACTTGCAGTGAACCACGTGGGGGCTAGCATTGATTTCTATTCCCCAGGAACACCAGAGGAAGAAGGAGAGTCAAGAAGAAGAAGAAACGGAATATCCGGCTAATTGCCTCCATTAAAATGACTCATTTGTCACGAGAGCAGATATGGACCGTGCCTGGCTACCATTACTGAATGCTTTGAGCAAAGACTTTATAGAAGACTTCTGGACAAAACTTTTCAAATTCTCCTGGACTCAATTTTCTGGAGCCATAAAAGCTAGGTGAACCCCTGAGACTATTTCCCTGAAATAATCTTTATACTTTAAGCCTAAAATATCCTTGGTAAGTCTTAACAGCAAACTCAAAACCAAAACCACTGCCGTCAAGTCAATTCGGACTCATCCTCTCAGCCACAGACCAGCTCTCACACACAGCAACCCGACAGGACAGAGCAGAAGTGCCCCCTCGGGGTTTCTGAGGCCATAGATCTTTATAGGGGGGGGTAGCTTAATCTTTTCCCCCAACAACAGTTGATGGGTTTGAACCGTTGACTTTGGGGTTAGTACCACAACACGTAGCACACTATGCAACTAGGGCGCCTTTTTCCAGCTCATAGCAACCCTAAAAAGGGTTTCCAAAATCAGAAGTCTACATGGCAGCAGACAGTCTCATCTTTCTCCTGAGGAGTGACTGGTGGGCTTAAACTACCAACCTTGAGGTTAGCAGTCCAATGCTTGTCAATGCAAACAATAATTTAAAAAGAAAGAAGGAAATTAAGCTCACTACCATCAAATTAATGCCAACTCATAGCAACCCTATAGAAAGAAGGCTAAACTGTTCCAGTGGGTTTCCAAGACTTGTAACTTTATGGGAGTGAAAAACTCCCGCTTCTCCTTAGGAGGGCTGATGGTTTAACAAGCGTCCTCAAACTACGGCCCGCAGGCCACATGCGGCCCGCCAAGGACATTTATCCAGCCCGCAGGGTGTTTTTGCCCAGTTTGTTTTTTTTACTTCAAAATAAGGTATGTGCAGTGTGCGTAGGAATTTGTTCTGGCCCCATTTAAAAACTTTGAAGACCCCTGGTTTAGAACTACCGACTGTGAGGTTAGCAACCCACCACATCACCATGATGCTACCAGGCTTCCTGGACTGTAGACAACAGGTGCGCTCAATTAGAGAGAAATCTCTGCCTTCAGCATTGCACTCTTTTAAGAACACTCTAGCTGGGCTCCAAGTGACAAGAGCAGGCCTCTGGGCTTAAGCACTCCTCTGAGCAAGGAGGGCTGGAACGGAAGACGTCCTCCAGGCCACCACGTGAGGCCCTTTGGGAGCATGACAGAACCCATTCCTGTGTTAACCAGGTTAGCACCAACTGCAACCCATTGTCAGTACTTTGTTTTTTCAATCCACCCAGAGGAAGTGTACGCGATAGATTTCAGTGTCTTAATCCCTTAAGTCACAACAGTGGCCCAGAAACCTTAGATGTGTCCTAGAAAGTTTAAGAATTCTTAGAGGGGCCGCTGCCTAAGCCAAATCTTCTTACTTTACACTCATTCAAATTTAAGACGCTTACAGGATTGCTAACAAGCTGCACTGTACGGAAAAGACCAAGTGCCACCTTCATACAATCCTACTGTTCTTTTTGTGAACACTAAAGGACTTCCCTCAGGTGAACTTTACAAACAAGGGTGTAGAATTGCCTCCTCTGGAATCTCCCTTTACCCTGTCCACGCCCCCACCTCCACCCTAGCTCTTTTCACTAATCTGAAATTGGACTACTGAGTAGCCCAATCTTATCCTCAGTCATTCTTCCCTTGGGTTTTTCGGCTGCATTTGACCCTGATGGTTTGGTTACACACGCATATTCTGAGCACACGTGCTAAGACTTGAAACCAGTGTTCAGGAGCTCACAAACCAGGGCAGACAGAAACGAGTAATGATCCCATAATTCCTACAGAGATAAAAGGCCACTTCTTTAAAATTTCTGAAAGCCCTGGGCTGGCTAAGAGGACATAGGATCCCAGGTGCTGAATAGATACAATTGAGCTCCGATTTAAACAGCATAATTAGTAGTGATATCATTCATCCACTTAACCTAAGTGAAATCTAAACTAGTTGCCCCCCAATTCCTTGGGAAGCACAAGTAGTTAAGTGGTCACTCAAAGAGTGGCCAAAAAGTTGACAGTTCAAACCCCCTAAAGACTTGGAAGACGGACTGGCAATCACTTTTTGAAAGGTCACAGCTTTGAAAATCCTACGGAGCAGTTCTGTTTGTACACATGAGGGGTCATGCGTGGGAATTCTGGCGGCTGGATTAACAACCATCCAACCAGAACTATGATCCAGCCTGTCCTCTCAACCCTCCATTAAATCATGACAGGGAACCCAGGTCTCCTCTGTCCCCCAGTTCTTCTCATCCACATCCTCCCTCCGGTGAGCTCATCGATTTGCTCCATTTATCCGTGCTCGGAGAGCAGACACTCTCAGGTCCCTTTTCCCAGCTCTGCCCTCTTCCCCAAGCTTCTGGCTGCCGATACGCCCACACGCGCATCCCATGAACACAGCAAACTCAACATGTCTGCAAATGGTATTGGTGGTGATGTTAGTTGCTGCCAGGTCAGGGTGACCTTTGGAAAAACTGAACGAAATGTTACTTCCATGATTTGGGTAAGTTTTAGTGTAAGATTTTTAGTTTTGTGTCAATCCACTACCTTACAGGTTTCCCTCATTTTCACTGACCTTCCACTTGACCAAGCAGTATTTGTGGTAGTTAGATAATTTCGGGTTAACGTGTTCAATAGAGTGTCTGGGTTGAAGTCTAGCCTGTCAATCAGGCACCGCCTGATGATGTCTCCTTGTGGGTGCGGCCTTCTCTTAAGGAGGGTCCTGAGGACCTCCCACACTCTCTCTATGCCCTCACCTTCCTGGTGAAGAGCCACTCTGGGTGCTGCCAGAGTCCTGACATGCTGCCAATGCTATTGGATCCACAAGACTTTCACCCACTGGCCCGTGATGCTCCTGCATTCTGCATCATTGCATGTGGCTGCGGGAGTCTAAAGGGGAACTGACGGACGAGTGTCAGACTGAAGAGCCAGCACTGGACGTATGTGGCTGGGATGTTTGGCTGGGATGTTTGATGTGGGCTGGGATGTTTGCTTGATATATAATTACTTCTTAATAGGACGCTCTCTCGTACACATGTATATGAGTGTCCCTGGATTTGTTTCTCTAGTCAACTTGGCCCAACACATGGTCTGTCTCAAGAAATTGGTATTTCTGGTCATGTGTCCAAAATGAGGGAGATGAATCTTGACACCCTCACTTTTGAGGGTCATTCATTCATTTGTGTTTCTCTTAGGACTGATCTGTTTATTCTTCTGGCAGTCTACAGTGTAGTCAATATTCTTTTCTTTTTTTTTTATCCAAAATGGGTTTATTAGAATGGCTTCCTACTCATCTCGACTCCGGGCCTTTTAGTGCTGCTTCTGTCTGAAGGAGCATCCTTCTGTGAGCCTTGCTTTTCCTCCTGTAGGCTGACAGAGGACAGTAGAGCAGCCAACACACAAAACTACTGTTTGTGCATGGCTGAAGACCGTGGTGATTTTATAGCATCCTGGGCATTTGACATCCATGAAGTAGGAATTGGGGCTCTGCACCAGGCGCTTCTTCTTGTGTTTTCTCTTCTCCTCTTCGGGAGAGAGGTGAAGGAGATCCTTTGAGAGAGGCATGATCGCCGAGCAGTCGTCAGCGCCGGAAAGGCATATCAATATTCTTTGCCAACCCCACAATTCAAATGCACCATTCTCCCGTCTTCTCCTTTCAGGGTTCAGCTTCTGCATGCACATGAGGCAACCGAGGATTTAATGACATCAGGCTCCTTCAGCCCTCACATCTAAAACATCTCACTCCCATCAATTCCATTCCGACTCCTAGCAACCCTACAAGGCAGAGGAGAACTGCCCCGGAGGGTGTCGGAGACCTGTGGTACAGCTCCACGTGTGTCGCACTGTGCCATGGGCACATTAAAAACGCAGCTCCCTCAAGCATGCTCCTCAAACATTCTCTATATCTCAGTTCACAGCACCGGCCAACAGCTGCCCCAGCCCCACCCCAACCTCAGAGAACCTTATTCCTGACCCTACTCTCATCTCCCGACGCGGCGCCCAAAGACCAGGTAGAGAGACAAACTTGATCACTTTCACCACCTGTTTTCTCTTTCTTCTTCTTTTAAATCCAGCTCTCTCTCTCTCTCTCTCTCTCTCTCTCTCTCTCTCTCTCTCTCTCACACACACACACACACACACACACACATCTGGACCTAAAACGACACACACACACACACACACACACATCTGGACCTAAAACGACCGGTCAGGGAATACTTTAATGACCCCCCACCATCTTCATGTGGTGGGGGGACTATTACAATGACATGGCAAAGTGAAATTGTACAGGTAATGGAGGTGATCACACAGAAAACTTGATGCTCAATCTGTCCCTCCCTAATATATATATTTTTTCCATCCATAACTTCCATACCCGTCCCATGCAAACCCTCCAGTACAATCACACTGACTTCCTCCCCACTACAAAGCTTGGCTATTCCTGCCTTTGTCAGACCTCACCCCTCCTCCTAATCACATTTCCACTCCGAAGCTGACCAGGTCCGGGGCTTCCTGTGTTTCAACAACCCTGGCTTGACCATCGTGCCCTTATTCTTTGTACTCACTCTGATTTGGCAATGTATCACATGCCCCCTATTCAGTTTGGTCCTGGGCTGCTATTTAAAACTCTGTGAGACGGTGGTTCCACTTGTCTGTGTTTATTTCGCCCCAGAAGGTCGCAAGGGCTTTGAGGTCAAGGTGCATGTCATGGACTTCTGGGTATCTCTGCTGCTGCTGCTACTGGTAGGTGTCACAGGGTCCATTTCAACTCATTACAAACCCATATGGTAGAGTATATTTTTCTATGCTGTTATTTTTCTGGAAGCAAATTACTCGTTCTCTCTCCGGAGGAAATATCGAGTGAGCTCAATTGCCAACCTCTCAGCCCACAACCACTCTGGCACTGGGACTCACCTGGTATCTTCGTTGCCTAGCAAAGGGCCGTGTGCAGAAAATGTTTGCTAAATGACCATCAGTGCATACAAATAAAATCAAGAGATGAACACTAAAATGATCTCCCCTACATTAGAAGTGAGCCGAGTTAAAAATACAAGTAGGTCTGACCATCGATGGGTACAAACAAACTCTGGACCATCCTCTGAACGTTAAGGAAATCTTGCGGGTCTGAACGTGGGAGGAGCAGCAACTGGAACTGGCAGAAAGTAAGGAATCCCTGAGCCCCTCGCCCTGGAACAGCGTTTCAACTGGAAGCTCAAACCATTCCTGGAGATCACCTTTCAATCACATGACAAATTGGCTCCTAAAATCAATAATATGACCTGAGAGCACTGTGTTCCTGTAAATAACCATCTAACTATAAGCCAATGGTAAACATTTATCCCAGACCAGAGATGAGAAGGCAAGTGGGGGGGGGGGGGGGGGTTGGGCAGGAAGCTAGATATCATGGAAACAGAACAATCAGAATGGATCTGGGAATACTGACACATTGTGAAAAAAAATGTAACCAGTGTCACGGAACAATATGTAGAGATGATAATGTTACATGAGAATCTAATCTGGTGTGCAAAAGTTCACCAACAGCCTAACAGGACGCAGTAAAAACCTGAAAATGCTGGAACTTGCAGGAAAGAAAACCTCAAATCTTTTTCACTGAAACAAAGCATAGAAAAGTGGTAAGATAAGACGACTCCTTGTCAAAGGGGGAAAGACTGGGGTGGGGATAGGGTACGGAGTCCTGTACAATTCTGGTTCCAACGCTTCACTGCTCAGAAGAAAATGCACTGGGGCAAATATCATATAGCTTAAAAATGACTGAAATCGTCAGTATTTTAACAAGTTTTCTCTTTTCAAAGCATGCGTTTTGGGTTGAGATAATATTGCCCCTAAGATGGGAAGAAAAAGGATCTCGGGTAGAAAAGAACCCGTATTTTGTGGTTTCTATTAAATACAGCTCCAGGCACATTTCAGGGAGCCGGGGAGGCAGAGAGGACACACGGTGCTGCTAACCACGCGGAGCCTGTGCGTGACAAAGAGGCAGATGTGCCAACAGAAGCCAGATACACCGCACGGTTTAAAGTCAAGCAAGATGCCTGTCAGGGTTTCCCCCTATCACCATCTGTATTTAATCTGGATGCTGAGCAAGTCATTGGAGAAACAGGATTAGATGAAGAATGAGGCAAGAGGCTTATTACCAACCTGCGAAGTGCAGATGACACAACCTTGCACAATGAAAGGAAGGAGGCCTTGAGAAATAGAGAAAAGACCGAAGTTGTCAAGGATTTCACCGTGCATGGATCCACAGTCAGTGCTCCAAGGATTTCACCGTGCATGGATCCATAGTCAATGCTTCAAGGATTTCACCGTGCATGGATCCACAGTCAGTGCTCCAAGGATTTCACCGTGCATAGATCCACAATCAGTGCTCCAAGGATTTCACCGTGCATGGATCCATAGTCAATGCTTCAAGGATTTCACCGTGCATGGATCCACAGTCAATGCTTCAAGGATTTCACCGTGCATAGATCCACAGTCAGTGCTCCAAGGATTTCACCATGCATAGATCCACAGTCAGTGTTTCAAGGATTTCACCGTGCATGGATCCAATCAGTGCTCCAAGGATTTCACTGTGCATGGATCCACAGTCAATGCTTCAAGGTTTTCACCATGCATGGATCCACAGTCAGTGCTCCAAGGATTTCACCACGCATGGATCCACAGTCAATGCTTCAAGGATTTCACCGTGCATAGATCCAGTCAGTGCTCCAAGGATTTCACCGTGCATGGATCCACAGTCAGTGCTCCAAGGATTTCACCGTGCATGGATCCAGTCAATGCTCGTGGATGCAGCAGCCAAGAGATCAAGCAATGGCCGGCACTGGGTAAATCTGCTACACAAGACCTCGCTAAAGTGTTGAAAAGCAAAAGTGTTACTGTGAGGACTTAGGGGCGACAGACCCAAGCCATGGTATGGTCCACTGCCTCGTACGCATTGTGAAAGTTGGGTCCTGAATAAGGAAGACCAAAGAAAAACAAATGCATTTGAAAGTATGTTGTTGGCAAAGAATACTCAAAGTACCGGGCACTGCCAAAAGAACAAACAAATCTGCTTTGGAAGAAGTTCAGCCAGCATCCTTTAGAGGCAAGGATGGCCAGACTTCGTCTCAAGTACTTTAGACATCTCAGGAGAGAGCAATCCCTGCACGACATCGTGCATGCTAAAGTAGCGGAGCAGCGGAAAAGAGGCATCAACAAGATGGACAGACATAATGGCTACAGGCATGGGTTCAAACATGAGAACTGGAACTGGGCATGTGGATGGCACAGGACCGGGCTTAGCCGTGGGGTCGCCATGCATCAACCACCCCCACAAGGTCAGCAGCTTGAATGTACCAGCAAGTCTATGGCCAGGGGAAGAGATGGCGGGGAGGAGAATTCTCTGCTCCTCTAAAGATTTAGAGCCTCGGGTACCCAAGGGGCAGTCTACTGTGTCCCACAGGGCCCTGGTGAGTAGAAATCATCAGGTCTCGAAGGCAGTTGACAGGCACACACATTAAGCGATACGCAGTACAGCAATGGTATTAAAATACATGGGAGGAGGGCGGGCAACCGAGGACCGTTATCAGCATTAGGGGCAGTGGCTGTGAGGAGAATGAACGAACCGTTGAGAAACGCCTTTGCAGATGGACTTGCTGCTAAATTTGTTACTTATTTGCAATACCTGATCCGCATTCAAAACCCATGCCAAACACACATGGGCAGAAACTGCTGGCGCTGTGTGGCTAGGTGACCTCAGGACAGTCGCAATTCACAGCAACCCTGTGAAGAGCTGAAGGCAACACGGGCCAGGCCTGCGCCTGCCCGCGCAAGGTGATGCTCCTTTGCCGGTAGTCTGTTTTCCCAGATGTGGATCGCCCTGTCCTCGCTATTCTATCCTAGTCTGGAAGCTCCACGACTCCCCGCCACCATGGGGGATCCTGCTGGTTTTGGAAATAGCTTCCAGCATCCCAGCAACAGGCAGACACCACCACAAACTAGCCCAGGAGATAACTTGATGCAAATGGAAATGCCCACTTGGCTTCACTGGCTCTAAAATGCCCCCCCCCTCAGATGCTATGAAATATTATTGTTTTGCAGTCTTTTGTTCTCTTCTCTGCCAGCCGCTAAAAGAAAGGCACCCCTGGGTGGACTTAAGATGAAAACAAAATCCTCTCAAAGGTCACATGGAAATTAAGGAAGTTGGGTTGCTGGGGTTGGTTTCTTTTCAAGGAAACATTTTTTTTAATATATCATAAAATATGTGTGAGAAAGTAGCTAGGACTGAATAACGATTGAATACTTATTTATATCTGTTTCCTGTGTAGCTTTTTGAAAAAGTTCAGCCCTGTGTTTTCCAGTCTGTTTTGGATAAGGCTTCCCAGAAGAACCTTGATGTGGGGTCCACAGGCAGGGAGGACCCCAGAAGGACATCCTGTGACTCACACCCTAGGACCCCGACGTCTGCGAACCTCCACTCCAAAACAACAACAACCGAAAAAGCACAGTCCCATTTCCTCTGTTTTGAAGTGCCAAGACACAAAGGAGGGGAGGAAAGAAAGGAAGCTTTTAAAAGTATTTTAGAAACAACAAGCAGTTGTGGGGTAGCACTGAAGGACGTTTTTAGGTAGTTCTAGGTTTTGCTGTTGTCATCGTTTTATTTGTTTAAATAAGCCTTAAATTCCTCTCCACAATCTGAAAATAGGATTACCTGAAGACTATGGGAGACAAGATCACACATTAAAGACTGATTTGGGTGAGCATACAACACCAAGCAGTGATACACAAATCAACTGCCTAATGTTTGCCGGGTCGGGCAAACGGGCACATGAAGACCTTAGATCAGCAGTTCTCAACCTGTGGGTCGAACGCCCCTTTCACAGGGGTCGCCCGATTCAGAACAGTAGCAAAATGACAGTTATGAAGTAGCAACGAAAATCATTTTATGGTTGGGGGGTTGCCACAACAGAGCTGGATTAAAGGGTGGCGGCAGTAGGAAAGTTGAGAGCCAGTGTGATCAAGGAACTGCTAAGAGAACTAACTACACGGAGTGATTTTCTTGTTTGGTTGCTTATCATTTCCCTTTGGGTTTTTGTCCTCCCATATTCCAGCCTGTTGGATCAATTAAAAATAAAATAAAACTTATCTCGATGATATCTGGAAACGCTATTATTAGCAATTAGCTTATTGATGGAAAGAATCAAACCTGCGCTGGATTTCTGTGTAGATGCCGTCGCTCTTGTATTGTTTTTGAACTCAGACGGACATAGCTTTGGTGGCATGTCAGTCTGTTTCCACCTCTTTCCTCTCCACTGCAAATACCAAATAAAAGTTGCTTCCCTAGCTGCTTTTACTCTGTGCTAATTGCCCCTCAGGACACTTCCAAAGCAGTAAGCACAATAGCTAGCTACGCGTGCGTGGAGTCCATTTGCCAATCACTGATCAAAGCACCCTAAGGAGCCCGGTAGTCGAGTGGGTTACACGTGGGACTGCTACTGACCACTCAGCAGCAGAAAGATGAGGCTTTCTACTCCCATAAAGATTGACAGCCTCAGAAACCCACAGGGGCGGTTCTCCTCTGCCCCACCCCCCCACCCTGCCCCCAAAGTCCCTATGAGGCAGAATCCACCTGATGGCAGTGAGTTTTCTTATCATACAAATGAAGACACTGAGGCAGAGAGAAAGCAACTCACTGTGTTGAACTACTTACTACCTTGGGAGAAGCTGAGACTCACACCCAGAACGACAAACCCAGAGCCCATGCTCTGTACCACAAAGCCACCCTCTCCATGCGCGTCCTGTCTTGCACTTGGTCCTCTGGAATGACCAACGTCCATGCAGCAGGCTGCGTGGGTCTCTGTGCTGTCCCACTGACCACACTCCTCACAGCTCAGCGCCCTCAGCAGCGCCTGCAGGCTGCCTGCCCTGGGCCCCAACACCACCTTCCGGCACCTTGTCCAGACCACTAGCTCAGCATCTATTACATTATCTTGAAATGGTTTCTGCATCGGCTGTCCTATCTGCCCAGGAACTTGTTCTCATTCACCCTAGCATAGTTCCTGTTCCTTAGGACATGCCGAAGGACATTAGAAGCAAACCCTCGGTGACAAGCACAGGAGGAGGCCCGACAGTTGACGGGATTAAGAACTGTCTAGAGGAGACTTCGCTGGAGCCAGCACTCTGCGTGGGCTCTAGCTATCCACGCAGCATTTCTTAATAAACAGGAGCCCTCCCTTCGCAGGAGTTTCGCTCCCTCATGTGGAAGGTCTTGCCCATCACCAGTGTTCTGGCCACGTCCACTGCTAACGCATTCGTCAGGAAACATAAGAGGACATGCCCTGTTGCCTTCGGGACACTCAACCCCACTGGCAGGCTTTCCAAGGATGTATCATGTCATGAAAACTGAAGCATGCTGTAATCATAAACTTCACAGACTGCTCGTACAGAGCGCGCCCACACAGGCCTTGCTCTGACAGGTAAGAAGCCGCAGCCCAAGGAGCCTGGATCCAGGCAGCTCGTTACTTGCAACACCCAGAAGAAACTGTTCCTTCCTTGACTCCAGCCAAGATATCACTTATGTAATTACGGGGGGGGGGGCACATTTTATATGCCTATGTGGGGCCCTCACCAGTCAAGAAAAAAAACAGCCAAACCAGAACCAGGCAATGTGAAAGACAATGGAGTTTTTTTTTAAGGGAAAAAAAAGTTTTGTCATTTCAAAGAGTTTCCACCCTCAGAGAAGCAAAATGAAGACAAAAGAGATGAAAAAGAAAAAAAGTCAAATCTACTCCAGAAAGCTTATGCAGTGGGTATAAGCAGTCAGATGATCAGAGGAAAGATAAATACTAATCTCATTTTTTGCCCTAAATAGCATTTGGGGGTATAAAACAAATTTAATAACCCTGCTTGGAGAAAGAGACTTCAATGTTTCCTTTCACAAATCTTGCCCTGCAGGGATCAGCACGCAGGATGGATGGAGATGGGAAACCCACAGGGGGGACTGGCTGGCTGGCTGACTGGCCAGGCGTAGGGAGGGAGAAAGAAGAGAGCGCCTGACAGCTGGGGTCGCAATCAAAGTCTGAAACAAGGGGTGCCTGAACAGAGAACCGACATGCTCGCTCAACTTTCACCCAAATCACATGAACGTGTCTAAAAATAAAATCCTTTCAAAAAAGCATCCCCCCAACCTATCCATTCTTCCTCTATATAATTTCCTTTAATAACTCTCATTCCTTATCCATTCTTAAAGTCAGGTTCTTAATCCATCTTCTTCAGTCTTAATTACCAAAAATTCCCACCGGCCCTGCCGAGAAGAGAGAGAGTGTGTCAGAGAGACAAAGAGACAGAGAGAGAGACTGACTGGGTATATGGACTTCTGGTTTCCAGGTCAGCATACAAAGAGCTGGAAAGTCATGACTCCCGCCCTTCACTCTATGGAAAAACCAAAGACCAGCAATTTTTCTTAAGTTGCAGCAGCAAATGGAGATCACACGGCAAAGTGCTACCTGGAGCAAACTGGGGAGAGAGTAGGGTGGATACAAAGAGCCCAGCTTTCTAGGAGCAGAAACGCACCACTGGGCCCAGCGTGGGTTAGGAATATTTACAGAGAAACTAAGCAAGACACTATATGAATATGGGTTTTACGTATACAGTATCAGCCCCTCTCATCCTGAAAACACCCAAACAGAGGTAGGCTTTTTTCTGCTTTTTCTAGAACACTAAGGTTAAGAGGAACTAATTTTCCAGAAGAAATAGTAAGTAGTGGAACTCAAGAAATCTTTTGTTCTGGACCACACAAATGAATGAGTCAAGTGAGTCCAGAAACCAAATCTCTATCATTAACACCTCAGAACATTTTTCTTTATTCTTCCCCCATACACCAGGAGCTCTAAACCCATTCCATCTCCTGATTTCAATCTTGGTTACAATATCATCCTCCAGCTCCAAGTCTAAACACTGGGCCTTCTCTCTAAACCATGCCTTCCCCTTCGGCTCTGCTGAGTCTAGTCCTCAACCTTGCTCAGATCCACCCATCTACCGTTTCTTAGTTCAAACCCATGTTCTCCAAGTTGGGCACTACCACTCCCCACCCCCGGGAGGGGCCTATACTTTATCCTGGATTGTGGGATATAGTACAAGTTTTTAACTGTTTGGGGGACACTGGGAAATTTTTTTCTGAAAGGGAGGTTGTAGGACAAATAAATTTGGGCGTCTATGGTTTAGACCCTCATTTCACCTCATGTGGACTATATGAGGAACCCCCATCAGCCAGAGAAGGCATTGTTAGCTTGAGAGAGACACCAGCTCTACAAAGAACCCCACTGCATTAAGACCACACTGAAAAACACAAAATACCATATATTCTCGAGTATAAGCCGAACCGACTATCAGCCGAGGCATCTAATGTTACCACAAAAACTGCATTAAAAAAGTGCTGGAAAACTCGGCTTATACACAAGTATGTACAGTACCTTCAGTCAATGGTCTGTATTGGGGCATGAGATCTCCTTTAACAAAATACTTTGCTGACTGTGTGTGAGTGTGTGTGTGTGTGTGTGCACGCACGCGCATCTCACATTGTGATAGATGTTGGTCTGGTATTTAAATAAGCTAGCACTATGAGAGGTTACTGCAAAGCGGTCATGGAAAAATTCCATTATCTTTTCATTCCATTTTGTCAGAAACTTTGTGAAGCACCCTGGGGAAAAGTAATGGAAAGAATATGCAGTGATAACAAAAGAAAAACTCAATTGCAACATAGTAAAAATTACTCACTTCCCTTCCACTCCTAATATTATTATAGAAATTTTAATTGCCTAAAAACTTTCCCTAGAAAAGAACCAAGCATATAACTTTTTACTGACTAGACAAATTATGCTCAACCTCCTCCCATGTACATTATCTACAGCATTACTAGAATAACCTCTTAAACACTGAGAAGCACGTTCTGCCTGAAAAGTATTCCGTGATTCTTACCCCTTCAGAAGATCGTTTACGTTCTGGAGGGGGCAGACACACAACAGGCCCTTGCTGCAATGATGGACGGGCCGCCTCATCGCCACCCTGATAGCTTTTCTGATCCTGCCTTTTCTCTTCCCACTCCCGCCAGCTGGACCAGCTCCCCTCCCTCCTGGGGAAAGCAAAACCTCCCAGCTCCCTCTCGTTACTTCCATGGCGCCTGGTACAAGCCTGGCCTTAGTCCTTAGTACCTTAACTTTTCACTGGTCACTGGTGGCTTGCCCACCTAGCCATGACTTTCACTATTCCTTTTGCTGTTTTCACAGCTACCGTCAAATACGCTTAATCTCAAACCCACAGCAACTCCGTGTGTCTGTTATAAATACTTCCTCTTCTAACTGAAGCTACTGCACTCTGGAAGCAACCTACTGTGTCAGTAGAAAGAAAGAAAAAGTCACAAGATGAGTTCAAGAAATGAGAAAAGCTTTGTTTTGTTTTCAAAGACCGGTTCCCATCTTATGACACAAGGGAAACTCCTTACAATGAGCAACAGGAGAACAGACCATTTGCTGTCACCCCCAGCCACCCACTCTTCCCCTCCCACCACACCTACCTCCCACGCTGGCCTCTCTTCCCCTGGCTTGCTCTAGTCCAGCTACGTGTGGCCTCCTGCCTGCCTGCACCCCCTCAACAGATGTGCTCCCACTTCGGAGCACCGCATTGCTGCTCCTGTGTACTGTGTTAGTCTGGGTACTTTAGATACAGAGAGCCACAGAATCTCATGTATAAGAGAGAACTTGATATAAAGGTTAAGTGCACATCAAGAAAACATCCCAACCCAGCGCTGCCAAAGCCCACAAGTCCAACACTAACTCATTAACCCATATGTCTGACACCAATCCACAAAGTCCTCCTCCATCTCACAAAACACACACTATGATGCCAACTGCAGGAGGAACACTGAATCAGTGAATGTGTAAGCATCTTAGCGCTGGCAGGGGTCTCCACGCGGCTGCTCCAGCACCCAGGGCTGCATAGTGGTAGGTCCATGCGGCTTCTCCTTGGAGATTTCTTGCAGGAAGTGAGCCTTGCCAGCTGAAGCAGGGCACTGGCTTAAGGCAGCTGTGCCCTGGTCCGACCACAAAGCAAGAGACCCGGGAACTTGAAAGGCGAAGCTAACCGAGCCATTTATCTCTCCGCCCTTCAATTAACCCCACGTTTATTGGCCAGGAAGGCACAATAAACATTAACTATCTCATCTACCTAAGAACATCCTGCTATTGTCTGCGTGGCCTTCTCCCACCCCTTCATCTTCTCTGAAGAGTAGAGAGAATAATGGAAAGGGTTTTGAATGACTGGTTCAAACAGTATGTGACACATAGTAGGACTCTGTAAATATTTGTTGAACTCCTCAAAAGCAACGGGTTTTCCTTGCTTATCTCTTGAATTGGTAGTGCTTTGAACTGGTTGGTAACTGTAACTTAAAACTGCTCAAAGGAAACAAATCATGAAAATAGTTAACTCACACCTGGAGTCAGAATGTGTAGAAAAAGCCAAGTCTAGAGCATCGGGGATTTGGCTATCCTTACAGAATCCTCAAATCTACTGCTCTAGAGTCAATTCCAATTCATCGTGACCCTGCTTAGGGTTTCTGAAGCTGTAGTCTTATCTTTCTCCCTTAAAAGCAGCTGCTTGGTTTGAACTGCCAGCTTCAAGGTTAGCCATGCAATGCTTACCCACAGCACCAACAGGGCATCTTACTGAATGGATGGATGAATGATGGAAAAGGAGTCAGTGAATGAGATGGAGGATGAGCACAAAGAATTAGGAGAATTCTCGGTGACAGTAATACTTGGAAGCTAAAGAAGAAATGCTCAGCTGTGCCAAAAGTTGGCAAACAGGATGAGGGACTAGATATGGCTAGAAGACCAGCCTACCAGGAATGGTGCAGCCATTGTCCAGTTAAAGTGGGCTGAAAGAATCTGTGGAGGTGGAGCTGGGAGTGGACTCCATTTTTAGGAAGTCTGCTTTCTGGAGCTCTGGTAGCACGTTAGCTTAGGCAGTGGGCTTCCAACCACAGGCTGGCAGTCCAAAGCCACCAGGCACTCCGTGAGAGGAAGATGAAGCTGTTTGCTCCGTATCAGATTCACAGTCCTGGAGACCCTTCTATAGGATTCAGGGCTGCTTTGATGGCAGGAGTTTGGGGTGGTTTTAAGAGGACCTCTGAGGGCACAGCGGCTAATCACGGGGCTACTGACCGAAAGGTCTATAGTTTAAACCCACCAGCTGCTCCATGGAGAAAAATGGATGGTCTGCTTCCATACAGATGGCGGCGCTGGAAGTCTTGTGGGGGCAGTTCTACTCTGTTGAACTGGCTTGGCAGCACTGTGTTTGGGTTATTTAAAGGTAAAGGAGAAAGCAGAGGTAGAAAATTAGAGGTATATTCAAGGTATGAGGAAGTAGAGATAACATAATGAGAAAGTTTGAAGAGGGACCAACCAAAAAGAATGCAGTTAAAGGAGAAATGAAGCTGACTAGGGAGTGTTGACGAAAGAGACACCAGGAGACAGAGGTGGGCACATGGGTGTGTGAGAAAGTGCCAAAGAGATATAAGGTGACAGGTGCCGGGGCAGCACCATGCAGGCCGCAGCCCCTCTCCACTGGGCACCTGCTCCAGGACTACTGCGGATGCTGCAAGTGGACACATCAGGTGTGTGGGATCACCATGTGCATCTGACGGAAACAGTCGACTCCCCAAAGTAAAACAAACTCTAGGGGGAGGGGGGGTGCACGTCCTAACAGCACGCCAGGTTTCACTGCGTTGCACATAGTCTGACTTCAAATATTTCCCCTCAAATGCTGTGTTCAAACAAACCACAATTTCTTCTGGTTCGCTCAGCATGGCTCAAAACTCTACAGAAAGCATGAGCACTGCCAGTTTACACAGACGTGGAGGAAGCTGACTCACTTAAAACTCCCTCCCAGTGTGGGCAAGAAGCAAAGAGAAGACAACAAACAATGATGTAAGGCTTGAATTATTGCCTCATGCTTTTTTATGATAAAACACACACTTCAAACATTCCTGGGGTGGCCAGAACCCTCTCAGGCAAGCTCTGAAGTGAAGCACAGAAAGATAGGCATCTGTAGGCTCCTGGCAGCCATGGAGGCTGTTTGGTCAATTACCTCATGCTTGTTTGTTGAATGGATGCTTTTCCACAGACATAATCAAATGAAAGAGAGCCAGTGGATTTTATCCCTTTTGTTATTTTAGTGGCTGAAAATAAACCCTGCTCAATACTGAGAGTCTGTGACGTGATGCTTTCTTTGCTGGAAAGCAACAGGTAGCCTGTGTGGTGTGCGGTCCCCAGAGGTAGGGTGACAGGGCACCACGGAGAACTCCGAGTATCAGTAAGGACTGCGGGAATTCCTATGGCACCTTAGCTGCAAGGTCACCATGTTCACAAGTTTTCTTAATGCTACTCTATGGCTGTGGCTCTCACAGGGACGTTATAACCATTACCATAGACAGGAGGACAACTAGGGAATTAAAATCAACAACAACAAGGAGGAAATAGAGATCCTGGGGATGTTGGAGCAACAGCAATCTAGCTAAGAGGAATTACTAAGAGGCGGAAGGAGGGCAAGAGTGATGGTGGGCCAGGAGGAAGGTAAAAGGAAACAAAGGAATGACCTAGGAAGCAAAGCTAGGGATAGAGATATAAGCATAGGTGTGTGCCTAAGTAAATATATTAATTAATAAAAACAGGTACTGGCCTATGTACATATATTCATATGACAATACACTGAGGTAGTAGACGGACTTTGGGCGTCTGCTCATGCCCTCCCTCAATGCAAGAACACTTTGTTCTAACAAACTGGCATTCTGTGATGCTCACCCTCCTGACACGATCACTGAAGACAAAATGGGTTCATAAACAAAGGTAGTGAAGAAAGCTGATGATGCCTGGCTATCAAAAGATATAGTGTCTGGGGTCTTAATGGCTTGATGGTAAACAAGAAGCCACCTAGCAGAGAAGCAACAAGCCCACATGGAAAAGGCACACCAACCTGTGCGATCACGAGGTGTCGACAGGATCAGGTAACAGGCATCAGAAGACCCAAAATAAACAAACAAAAAACCATATTGTTGAGAATGAGGGGGGTCGGAGCAGAGACCCCAAACCCATCTGTAGACAATGGGACATCCCCTCACAGACAGGTCACAAGGAAGGGATGAATCCACTAGGGCGCAGTAAAGCACCGATGAAAAACAATATTCCTCTGGTTCCCTGAGGTTCCTCATGCCCCACTATCATGACCCCAGCCCTGCCTTTCACTGCGGGCTAGACTGGAGCATGTGCACAGGTACAGGTAAGAGATAAGAGCTCACGACACACAGGAACAAGAGTGAGAGTTGCCATGCCAGAAGCGTGGGGACTGGTGGGTAGATGACGGGAGGAAGGGGGATCCCATAGCAATGACCGACACATAACCACACACACTCCCCCTCCAGGGGGATGAACAGCAGAAACGTGGGTGAGGGGCAACAGTGGTTGGTGTAGGACAAGAAAATAAAAATAATTTATCATTTATCAAGGGGTTAGGAGGGCAGGAGAGTGGGGGAGGAAGGGAAAAAAGAGGGCTGATACCGCAGGCTAAGTAAAAAGTAAAGGTCCAGAACAATGGTTCTCAAAATTCCTAATGCCATGACCCTTAAATACAGTTCCTCATGTTGTAGTGACCCCCAACCACAAAATTATTTTTATTGCTATTTCATAACTATAATTTTGCTACTGTTATGAATCACGTGACCCCTGTGAAAGGGTCGTTCCACCCCCCAAAGAGGTCACGACCCACATGTTGAGAACCGCTGGTCTACAAAATAATGATGGCAACATATATACAAATATGCTTGACACAACTGATGTATGGATTGTTATAAGAGCTCCCTACAGTCTTTTTTCTAAGTCCTTCCAAAATCCAAACTCGCTGCCATCAATCAATGCCAGCAAGGTGGAAATGCCCCAGGAGTTTCCGAGGCTGGAACTGCATGTGGAGGAAAAGGCCCCATCTTTCTCTCGAAGGCCCAGCTGGTGCTTCCAAACTGCTGGCTCTTCAGATTGCAGCCAGAGGCACCACTAGCCCTCAGGACTCCTCCCTCTAAGTTCCTCGGATATATCTGTTCAGCATCCCAAGGGGATTCCAATAAATTGGCTTTTACGTTAAGCTCCTTGGTGAGTCGAATGCCCTTCCCTATTTAAGAGCACACCTGCAGCAGGCTAAGGGAGCCGGCGGTGTTGTGTGCAGAGTAGAACTGCCCGATAAGGTTTCCAAAGCTTTGATTGTTCAGAAGCAGACCACCGGGCCTTTCTTCCAAGGGGCCTCTGAGTAGGTTCAAACCACCAACCTTTCAGCCAGTAGTTGAGCACTTAACCATGGATGCCACAGAGGAGCAAGCTAGTGTAAAGAGTCCTAAGGAAGAATACAATCAACTCTTAGAACAGAGGCTCTCAATCTGGGAGCTTAAATTCTGAGGTTTTCAGAGGGCTGTGGTTTACAGTGGGAACCTAAATCCACTTCTGCGTCAACTCAGCCTCCGGAGATTGCTCTCTGACCCACTGACTGGCAATGTGAACCCTGAAACACATTATGTTTCAAAGTAGCCTCTCTTATCTCTGCTTTAGCCAGCCCAGAAAGAGGCAGCTTAGCTCTGAGGGATTTTCCTGGCTGTGCTTCTCATGGAATGTGGGGTGCCGGGCTTCACATAGAGCCTGGTAGTGTAGTGCAGTGCATTACAAGTTAACCTGTTCCAACTTCAGAGTCAGTCGTTCACAACCTGCCAGCTGCTCCCCAGAAACTGTAACTTTTTGCGGGAGTAGGAAGTCCCATCTTTCTCCCACAAGGCAGCTGGTGGTTTTGAACTACTGACTTTGTGGACAGCTGCCCAAAGTGTGAACACTACACTTAATGATATCAGTGATGAAAGGCAGCTATTAATTTAACATCAGATACTTTAAAAGCACTCATATAATACAAGAGACATGAAAGTGGCATAAATCGACATGCACACTTAACATAAGCACTCATCAGCCAATGAATGGAAAACTGAGCGTGGTCTATAGATGCGATGGAATGCTACACAACTATAAAGAATAATGAGGAACCTAAGAAACAACATAAATGTATTTTCAGAACAGTGTGCTAACAGAAATACGCCAATCACAAAAATACAGATACTGCTTGGCCCCACTATTACTAAAGAATCAAGACGAAATCTACACAGAAAGCAAAATTCTTCGATGGACATGGGGATGGGGGTGAGAGGAGGAAGAACAGTTCTCCAGGTGGTAAATACTTGCTTTGATGGAAAGAAACAAAAACCACAACCTTACTGCCATCGCGCCGATTCTCTGTCACATTGAACTTTTAGAACTGCCACTGTGAGTTTCCAAGAATGTAAATCTTAACAGAAGTAGGAAGCCTCATCTTTCTCTAGGAGAGCGGCTTGGGTTTTGAACTGTTGCCCTTGGGGTTAGCAGCCCAAGTTTAACAATTATGCCACCAGGGTTCCTTACTATAGGAAAGGCAAGCTCAGCTGTTGGTGAAGTCAGCACAATTTGACCAAGAGAAAGACAGGAACCATTTTGGCAAATACGGAAGCATATACGTGTACTACTGGGCTTCAGAAAGTTAATGGGGGAAATGCAATGAAAAGATAATGGAATGTTAAGGCACATGCGCATATATAGTGTATCTATAGGCATATGCATGCTATAATATAAATTTATGTGTGCTGCATATATGACCAAAATAAACAAATTACATAGGAGGCACAGTCACAAAAGCCCCCTTAACATACACAAACAACTTTTAAGATTGGTTTAACGGGTTAAAAAGATTGGGACCATAGTCTACTAGTGTAACATAATTCACAAATACAATGCTCTACATCTTTTGCTTGGTATTAGTATCTGAGGTGTTGAAAGTTTGCGAGAAGCCAATTATTGATCTCTACTCATATGGGACAAAAAAACATACAAAGGACATCAAAGGAACAAAGAAGAAACTAGTCGTTAGGACTAACAGCCCACGGGAACCACAATTCACTCAAGCAGGCTCCCAGAACTGTCTGACACAAGGCTACCACCACAGATCATTCCAACCGGGATACATAAGAAGGTACAGATTGTGGCAGTTAGATCTGATGTCACTTTGCACTTGTGTAGGCGCGGAGTCCAACCTGTCAATCAGGTCACAGCCTGATAATGCGTCTTCAGGATGTAGCTTTTTTCTGAGACAGAAACTGAGACCTTCTCTCTCTTGCCTTTCACCTTCATCCCTACTGGGACTCTGTCTGCCTCTAAGGTGGCCCCATGTGGACTGCTGATTCTGGGAGCCAGCCTCTGCGCTATCTGTGCTTTGCCCTGTTTCCATCAACCTTGGATTCATGCATCTCTGCACCTGCTGGTCTGTGGTCTCCCTGCATCCCATTTCACCTTTCTGCCTCATCAGTCTTCGGCTAAGTGGTTCTGGAGAATGCTCCTTGAGTTTGACAGAGCAGGGATGCTTTCCTGATATTAAATTATTCTTGATATAACTTCCCTGCTACGCGTATCCAAGTGTCCCTAGGTTTGGTTCTCTAAACGACCCAGCCTAATACAATACGGTACTGAGAGTGGGGTCCTAGAGAAAGAAATCTTAATGAGGGAGAATGGAAGAAATATACAGAAAAACTCAAATTCTGAAAGGGTCAGAGCTACAGGATCGAGAGAAACTAAGAGAACCCCCAAGTTTATTGGCCTAAGATGCCACTCTTACTGATTGCAACTCATCGCGACCTTATAGGAGAGGACAGAACTGCGCCTGTGGTTTCTGAGACTGTAACTCTTTACGGGAATAGAAAGTGTCATATTTCTTCATGGAATGGTAGGAGATTTTTTAACTACCAACCTTCCAGTCAACAGCCACTATACCCCCAGGGCTTCTTGAGATACTCCTAGAATTTGGAGTTAAAGTTATTTCTGAATGTCACCTTTAAAGTCCAAGACTGGCTTTTAAAAGAAACAATTTGACCCATGAGTAAAGTAAGGTGCTCCCGTAAACAATCAACTACATGAGCCTAAGTGGTCAACGTTCACCCAAAAGCAAAGATGAGAAGTGGAGGAGCAGAAGAGAAGCCAACTCGACAGAAACAGAGCCAACATAACAAGGACAATGAGAATACGAACACATTAACTCTAACACATTCACACTGCAGCCACAGGCACAAAACCATTTGTACCTAAATTACCAAAAGGAACCTAATTCGCTTTGTAAACTTCCACACAAAACACTATAAATATTAATTTAAAGAGAACATGTTTAATAAAGTAATCATACAAAGCAATCAGTGGGAGTTCATAATTATTTTTATAAGCTAAATTAACTTCCCCATATTTTGGCAATCATTAAGCTAAAAGTATTTCCTCAAATGTTGGCAGCCCTTTCAGATCATTAACAAATTCCTTATGAAACAATATAAAACCAGCACTGAGTGATAAGGGTGGAGGAATAATAGACTACAGTAAAAAAAAAAAAACTGGACTACACACACGTATTTTCTTTCCAAAAATAAATCTCCTGTAGGTTAAAATAATGGATTATTGAACTCTCTTCCCATGTACTCCTGATGCCCTGAGTCTTGCACAGAAATGTCCCATTGCCCAAAATCATCAACCAACACTCTTAGACAATTGAGAGAAGGGAAAAGCTACTACGATTGTTCTGTTTCAAGACATGCTCACTTAACAAAAACCCTTGACGACTTGGCTACATTAACATAAACCTCTATTATTCAAAGAATCTGAAAGGACTCAACGTTTTATATATATATTCTTAATTTATCAGAAATTAAACTGACTAGAAAGAAATACCTGGAAATCTACTTCCAAAAATTAGTCGAGGAAAACCCTGCGGATCGTGGTGGCCTTATCCCACTGCACATGGGTCACCAGGAAGGAGCCAGGGGCCCCCTCGACATCAGCTGGCAGCAACAACAGTCTTCCGAGGGGAGTCATCAGGACTTACCCTGGTTTTGTACAACAGTGTAAAGAACAATCGCAAAATACTCTGGCCGTGCACCTCATCTGGGCCTTGCACTTTTGGGGAAATCTGGAGTCTCTCCTCAGTGTGAGTTGAAACGTATGTCCTCACCTAAGTTATCTGCCCGGCAGGGCTCACTCTCCTCATCTACCCAAAGGGACGTCATCCCCAGGCAGGCCAACGAAGTACCTTGGGCCCTCAGCTTGAAAAATGAAGAGGCCAGATTTACTCTCTTAGAAGTTCCTCTTTGGAAATGAACTCATGCCCATAAACTTAGGATCTGAGGGGCTCTGATCAGTGCCCAGAGGGAGCCCAGCCCCAGAGAAGTAAGCAGATGAAGGACTAACCATGTATGACTTTTAAAATTAAAAACAAAAGGGAAACTGCGTGGTAAGAAAGAACCCAGGTCTCTGGTTGCTCATGTTTCCGTTGGTAAAAACCACCTGTGCCCTTGGGAAGCCCACACAAAGAAAGTGCTTCGGGCAAAAACAGGGAGAGGTATTGTTTTCAGACCACAATTGATGGGTGCTTCCCTCCTGCGGGTTCCTCTTCGGAGCCGTAAACAAACACAGGAGTATTGACTTACATTATTTGCTGCCATAAGAATAACACCTTGCAGTTGCAAAACAGACTATAGCGGAGGTATGAGACCGGCTTGCAGAGACCAGTGCGATCTGCCATGTTGTCACAGAACCCTGGGACGCTGGTCCTTAAGGCATTTTAGAAATCAAGTCACCTATGTATTACAGAGGAATACTCATTGAGGGACATCACGTTTTTATCTTCTTCATGTATGGTTATAGCTGGCCCTATTAAAGACACACACACACACATCCTAGGCAGCACACAAATTGAAGAGGAAATCAGAGTCGGGAAGGGGGCAATTACTAATCCTTAAAGAACTACATGCTGTCTCTCGGAAGGAAGTCCTAGGTCCTAGACCACCCTAAGCCTAAATCCAACTCTCACACCATGCCTAGAAAGGCTTCCCACCACTCCGATGGGTACAGCAATGATCTTCACCCCCTTCACCTGGGTGCACCTTGTGCCTAAGGTCTTTTCCCAGGAGATGAGCCTAGGCCGCAAATCAGGGAAAGGGGTTCCACTCCTGCCAAGATCCCCACTAGGACTCTGTGCTTCCCTGTGGTTCCTTGAAACTGTTGAATTGAAATTGAAGCCCTTCCATGTAGGGGATGAAAGTGAACCCCTTCCATGTAGGGGATGAAAGTGAACCCCTTCCATGTAGGGGATGAAAGTGAACCCCTTTCATGTAGGGGATGAAAGTGAACCCCTTCCATGTAGGGGATGAAAGTGAACCCCTTCCATGTAGGGGATGAAAGTGAGGGCTGGGGGGTGAGAAGAAGAAATGGGTAGAAGGAGTCTAGGGTCCTCGCAGAACTCCCAAAGAGTTTGGAGTCCCCAAGGCAAGACTGAGCCTTCTAGAACAATGGAAGGCCATCCAGATCAGAAGTGGGGTGGAAGGAGCAGGGTTTGAGAGGAAAGCCCAGAGTTTCTTTACGATTCCATGATCAAGACAAAGCTGCTAATAAACTTCAGGAGCGAAGATGCAAAGGTGCGGGCAACACCCAGGCCAGGCTGAAGTGGGACGCTGAGGTGGGTGGAGGCCGGCAGCGCCCAGGACTGGGAAGGCCATGACTGTAGAGGCAGCTGGCATGGGTGCTGTGGGCAAACACACTATTTGAGCCACGAACAACCACAAAGACCAATCCCAAAGCAGTTCCACAGCGATCCCCATTTTCCTGTCCCCCAGTCCTGCCAGACTCTTGCAGTATGGGACAGAGGGCCTGTCCGTGGGCAGCTGGGGTCCTGCAGGGCAGTTGGCGCACACATCAAGTGCAGAACAGAACCACCTGTTCTGAGCCATCGGCTCTCACCCACCTTCCACCCCTGCTCCCTCCTCACCACACAGGCACTTAACCTTGAAGTTGGTTGCTGGCACCCAGCTCTGTCGTCCTTGATTCCTGACTTCTCATCAACTGAAAAACTACAAATACCTCCTCGTCATTTCGTTACAGCACTGAGAGTATTACTTTGCAACACCTCACTGTTCCTATTAACGTACTGACCTCACTCGTCTCCGGTTTTCCAATACTGAAACACCCTGAAGTGGATTGCCGGGATGGAAGCAGGTTAGCCGGGGAGGGAGAGAAAGAAAAAGGCTCAGGGTCTTAACCGACTCTGGGCTCTCGTGGTGAAAGAGCTCACCTAATGCAGACATGCAAGGAGTTAACCCTATCTTAGCATTCTTGCACCGCAGCAGAGGTAAACCAGTCCAATAAATCTTTGGCGTGTCTGAAGAATGCAAATATAACAGAGTGGCCAAGTAATGTGCTCTCTGGGAAATGGAAAAATCAGTGGTGTGTAACCTAACATGTTCTTATAACTATAACATGGCTTTGACGTTTGCAAAACGCTTTCTCACTCATGATCAACTCAATTATAATTCAGACGCCCCACAGGAACCAAAAATCACTAAAACCCAGCACATTACATGGCACGCAGTACATAAGAAAGGTAATTGGGTGCAGGGGGGGTGGGGAAGGTGATGGGCATTCAAAAGCTCAGGGTAAAATATAATGGACTTTTCCCACGAATTTTCTGAAGTTCCTTTATATTTGTCAAATTGAACTGGACGTGCTGGGTGTGGAAAGTCTGGGGAGAATGAACGCAGAAAACAACGTTGGAAGTCTGAGTTTAATTCTATTGCATTGAGAGTTGCAAAGTATATCTACTGAAAATATCCTCCGAGATTATCTGGTCTAATCCTCTTGTTGTATTCAATGCGAAACAGAAGCTCAGGCTGAGTTAGCGAATGATCCTCTTCTTACCAGTTACACAAGTTTTACCGCCACAATTAATCCGTCTTTCCCTCCTGAGTTCTCCCTCATGCACACACACACACACACACTCTCTCTCTTTCTTCACATACACACAACACCATTCCTGTCAACTATTATTATTATTGTGTCATCGTTTTGTTGTTCATATCACCTAAAAGGCATAAGCAATAATTCATCCCAATGATTGTGGTAAATCTGGTACTTATCAAATTGAGGTTTCCCATGAATTTGTTCTAGAGAATACGGTGTTGTTGTTGTTAGGTGCCTTCGAGTCAGTCCCAACTCATAGCGACGCTATGCACAACAGAACAAAACACTTCCCAGTCCTGCGTGCCCGGTCCTCAGTTATTCCTCTGCTTGAGCCCATTGTTGCAGCCACTCCGTCGATCCGCTCCTTGACGGCCTTCCTCTTCTTTACTGTCCCTCCACTTTAGTTGACATGATGCCCTTCTCCAGGGGCTGGGCTCTCCTAATAACATGTCCAAAGTGCCTAAGCCAAGTCTCATCATCCTTGCCTCTAAGGAGCACTCTGTGTGAAGTTTCAAAAGAAGTTATTCTGCACATAACTCATCTTTTTCACTAGAAGGCATTCCTCAAAAAGCACCAAGTCAATAGAAGATCGTGGACTCAAAGAGAATGCCTGATGTGCCTGTGAAAGGGCGTTTTACATAAGAATCTGATCTCTGAATCTCTTTCTCTTTAATATTTCTGAGCTAAAAATCCATTGCCCCAGACAATCTGAAATTCAAATGGATAATCCTGCCTCTCCTCTCTTCCACAAGCTTTTTTTTTTCCCTCTAATTTTCAAGAAGGTCACTCTTATCTCCTGGTTTCAGTTGGAGCTTTAGAACCAGACTCACAGCAGCAGAACAAGGAGTAATTTTAGAGAGCCTTTTCCGTACTCAACCTTATCATTTTTCACGAGAACAGTATGGCCCACATTTTTAAAAAAAATGTCTGTGGGCATTAAAGGAAATAGCCGGGCCTGAATAAGAACTTGCCTTTTCATTCCAAAATCCATCTACCTTCAGAGACCTGATGGTCAGACTCTCAAAGGACACTGTACGGAAAACACCACCTCTACCCTAAAAGCCAATCAAACTCCATTCCTGTGTGAGTAACTATTTCAATTTCCTATCGCAGGACTAGAGGTTGCCAAATTTTGGTCTGTGATCTCATCAAAAGTACTCATCTTTTTCCTGCCAAAGAGAGTGGCGAGACCCTGCTTATATTCTCTATGAAGAGTTATCTAACTCCTTATCTCTCTGCAAAAGTGTTACCTGATTCCTAAATTCGCTTATTTGGCACATACACGCACATCAGTTTTGTGTTCCTTTCGTATGACCAGTTTAGACAGGAAACTAGATGACAGAGTTTGGTGAAATGTGCAGGCCTTCATTCTCTGGCCAGGCACTGGCACAGAAAGCCGTGGCTGGGAGCACAATGGGCATAGGGGGACTCATTGGAGCAGCGGCACTCCTCGCTTATCTGCCAATCCAGGCTGCACTCACTCGGAAAGCAGGATAACCACATGGCACATTTTCCACTTTGATGCCTACAATTGTTGGGGGAAGTGTGAAGGCTGAGATTACAGAGCTATGAGTATAGCACTAGAATTGGTTTTTAAAACATTATTTTTAGCCTGCAGTGAATTATGTATTTATACAAAACCAAACTGCAACAGCAACAACAAAAATCCGCTAACGTGAGTCTTGTGATATTTAACCATTTGCATTTTAAACCTGTACCAGAGATATTTGGAAAGGACTAACAATCTAAAGTCCCAGTTAACCATTCACGGTCACTGTTAATAAATAAAACAAGACTGGAAAAAATGAAGCCACGAGGAAGTCACTGTGCTTAAAGATTTTGCTTCCCTACCTGCAGACAAGAGACACAAAGGGGGTCACATACTTTTAAAAGATAAGGACTGAAGGGGGAAAGTCATATTTTAGCCCTGGGTGTAGAATAACAAGGGAGATGCCTGTGTGTGTGTGTGTTTCCTCGTCCATTGTCTATAACCCTATGACTCAATGGAGAGAGGAGATAGGAAATGGGAAAGCCATCGAATGAACCAACAAGGCCAAGAGGCTAGAAGAACAAGCCCCTCTACTTGGATGACTTCCCAAGTGACACCCATCCATCTATCCCTCTGACAACTAATTACTGAAGGCTTGCTTTGAGTCCTGGTGGAGGGGTGTGTTACATCTTGGGCTGCTAGGTCAACAGTTCAATTCAAACAGCAGCTCCATAGGAGAAAGGTAAGACTTTCTGTCCCATAAAGATGTATAGCCCTGGAAACCATGTTGTGTTTCGGGGAGTCAGAATCTACTCGGCGGTAATGGGCAGTGTTTGAGCAGCAGAGATGGAGCAATGAAGCAAAAAGAAGCAGTCACTCCAGCTCTGAGGAAGAATGGCATCTGGGATCTTAAAGGTGTCTTCAAACAAGCAGCTAGCTCTCTAAGGCAGGCATCAGCCAAATCTGCAGGAGGAAGCACACCAGCCCGTGTTATTCAAGAATTGTAAATAAAATAAAATCCCAACCCAAAGGAGAGAACGGTATCAGGGCCTACATTCTGAACACCCAGTTTGAGGAAGGCTATGGATGATACTGGACGCCCAAAATGCATCTGCAGGGTCCACACATGGCTTAAGCCTCCGGTGAATCCCCTCTCACCATAGTCAAGGGATGTGAATAGACTAGCTATCAGGCAGAAGGAGAGCACGGTAAAGTTTATTACGGTAGACATGGTTAGATTAAAATGTAACACTTAATCATTTCATCTCCCTTTTGACCAATTTTAAAGTTTCTTCAGTTTTCATTTTTTCCCATTTTCTTTTCCCTTGAAGTTTTTATCTGTTCTGTTTTATTGTAGTTTTTATTTTGCATGATTTTATGTATATACAACCCAGGATAGGTAAATCTATAGAGACAGTAACTGGACTAATAGTTACCTAAGGGCCTGGCAGGAGAATGTGAGGGAAGATGGGGAGCTCACAATAAGACTGAGAAGAAAATGTACTTAAATTGACTGTGGTAATGATTGCACCTCTCTTCAAAATATGACGGGGCAATTCAATGGTCTGATACGTGAAGTCTATGCCAATAAAACTATTGAAAGAAAAAATGGGCACCACCGTTACAAATACCCAAATCTTCCATTCTAACACGCCTTTAGGCTCAACAATATGTTTCCAATATGGCACCTTCCATCCGACCCATCTAAAGCCACGGCCGTCTTCTTTGTTCTCCATACGCTCCCTTCTCGGAGTTCCCTGTCCTGATTAATCACTAACTTCCTTCCCTGGCCATCCATCTTCAAGTCATACTGAACCCACCTTCTCACGTACTTAGATCTCTCCCGGCTCCAGCACTCAATTACACAAGACCTGGCCACCGAACCTGCGCAACGTTTCTTTCACTTGACGTCATCATTTCACTCCTACTACCTCATTACCTGTGCCAAGAATACTGCAAGAGCCTCCGGACCGAGGGGTTTGACTCTTGCCTCCAAAAGCTGTTCCACACATCCTTCCCTGTGTCAGTTCACCGTAACAATGTCCTTACAAAGAAAAAATACCCCTCAACAATACTATTGACTCTCACTTTATCTTTCTCATATCTAATACATCAAGAATTTTTATCAGGCTCCCAAATACATCCATACTCGGACTACTGTCACCATCTCCACCCCTGTCCACCCCAGTGCAAGTGGTCTCTCCCCCGTATTATTACAGCAGTCAGCTCACTGGTCCCCTGCCTTTCTTTGTGACCTATTACAGGCTAGTCTCAAAACAGCAGCTAAAGTAATCCTTTAAAAACAAACAAACAGTCTATGCTGTCTCCCTACTCAAAACCTTGTAAGACTCTTCTGTCATGAAGAGTAACAGCCAAAATCCTCATAAAAGCCTCAAAGACCTAGATCCGTGTTTCCCAAGGTGGGCGATTACCCCCGCTGCCCCCACCCCTCCATCCCCGCCTCCACCATGGAGTTGATTCTGACTCAGAGCAACCCTAGCGGGCAGAGTGGGAACTGCACCTGTGGATTCCTGAGACCAATTCTGTATCAGTTCATCTTTCTTCCTTAGAGCGGCTGCTGGTTTCAAACTGATGTATTTGCTATTAGCAGCCCAAGACGTAACTCACTATACCACCAGGACAATGTTGTTGTTGTTGTTGTTGTCCTATGAAGCCGGATCCGACCCATCGCGACCCCATGCACAACAGAACCAAAGACTGCACGATCCAGTGCAACAGAAGGGTCACAAAGCAAACCATCATTGTTTCAGCCTTGTAGGTAATTGACGTGTACGAGAAAAATAATACATTTCTGAAACACCAAACACTAAAAATTTTACAGTCATTATGGTGCCACTGCCTCTGGCAGTGTCACCTGGTTCGGTCCACATCCCCTGGGTTCCTCAAAGATGCCACTGACTGTACACTCTACACTAAGATAAACTTTTGATCTTAAATACGAACTGTACCTAACTGTTCTGACTTACACACAAATCCTACTTAAAGGCAGACTTAGGAACACGACTTGGATCCAAGGTGTAAATCACCTAACATTCTATTTCACAGAATATATCATGAACATTTAAGGAAGACATGACTGTACAATTCACAGCAGAATCTGTGTATGGCTGAAACCCATCAGAGAAGGTTTTCCAAAGTAAATGAGTGAGACTGCACCCTATCAAAGGCAGAAAACGTGAGAGACCTTGAAAAACAAGACCGTCCAGTCAAGTTCTGGCTCTTGCCGGTCTCACTGTACGCTAAATGACCTTGAGAGCAGCTTCTGTCTACTTGGTGGAAAGAGTAGCAGAAAAGGAGCAGTCTTCTGAAGAAAGAATGAAGGAAACCTGGAAAGAAAACAGAAACAAGAGACAGAAATCCCTGGGCATGTCACTGAGACCCACTGGTCTTTGTTTCCAGATATTCCCAGGGATAAGGTTACGTCCTTGTCCTTGAGTCTGATGAAAAATCCTCAAATCAAGAGCTCAATTCCCAGGTCACACTTAGATGACTTAGGTGGGTTTCTGCATTTTCAATGAAAAGACTCATTATTCATTATTTAGATGTGGCCGGAATAAGAGCTAAAACCCCAAAAACCTTCACTGTTATAAAGGAAACACATGATATGGGACATTTATAACTCTATCCAGCTTACATAAACAACAAAATACACCTAGAATAATGAACATGCTGAGAACCTCAAGACATCGCAAGAATGATGGTTTTCTTCTCAGAGAACTAGAAGTTAAAATGAAAATAAAACCAAGGGAGATACTGAAATTCAACAAGCAGCAGGAGCAGCAGCACTGGATTTTGCTGTGGTTATTAGTATTGTTCGTTGCTGTCAAGTTTATGACAACCAAAAAAACCAACTTTTTGACAGTCTTATTATAGTCTGCTACATTCTCTCACTCTCTCTTTCTCTATCACACACACACGCCACACACACATACAAAACAAGGATGAGAAACAGAAAATAATTGCCTTCGTTTACAAGAAAACAAAAATGAATAATATCTGTGTTCACAACTTTGCGCTACAAGAGAAAAAATAAACAATTATATCCTGTCAATTTCCGCATTACAATCAGAATAAATACGTTAAAAGTCAGATCTCAGAATTCAAACTCACTGCCATCAAGGTCCGCTCCAACTCGTAGCGACCCAACAGGGCAAGGCAGAACTGCCCCTCGGGGTCTTTGTGACTGCAACTCTATACAGGCGTAGAAAGACCTGTCTTTCTCCGGAGGAGACCTGGCTTTACGCTGCTGGCCCTATGGTTAGCCGCCATGGTATAACAAGGACGCCACTAGGGCTAGACCGCTATTGCTTATCTAGTTCTCTAGTACTTAAATTTATTTGAGCTCTTTTGAATCAATGATTTTGAATTATGGCATTGGCAATGAAAATACCTTGGACTGCCAAAAGAACGAACCAATCTGTCTTGGACACGGTCCGGCCAGAGTGCTCCTCAAAGTCACGGGTGGTGAGACTTTGTCTCTCACGCTTTGAACATGTTATCAGGAGAGACCGCTCCCTGAAGAAGGACACCATGCTTGGAAAAGCAGCAGGAACAGATGGATTGACCAGTGGCTGCGTCAATGGGCTCAAACATAAGAACAACTGTGAGGCTGGCTCAGGACCAGTCAGTGTTAGGTTCTGTTGGATGTGGGTCACTGTGCGTCAGAACAGACTCTACGACATGTAACAACATGTAACGACAGCAATTTTATTCTAGTCTTCTTCACATCCAAAAATTGTGTACCATCTGAAAGCATCCATTCAAATCAAATTATGCTTGTAGGATTTTCATCAACTAGACTCAAAGAATCTGGTCTTGAATTAGCAGGGTATGGTCATAAGACGACTCTTAGGTGAGAGCTGACCAGGCCAGGGTGACCCACCTTTGGATCACCTCCTGATAACGGTCCTCAGGGGAGAGGACCTGAAGTTTGAATTGTGTAGTAAAAACCCCCAATAAAAAAATCTAGAAATAAGAACACCATGACCTTCCTGTTTGGTAAATGATACAAATGCACATGGCGGGTGGATCCTTTTTTCACATAATAAAACTGTAATCCTATGTATCACATTTCCTGTGCATTCTGGGCATCATTTCCCTTGAATTATCACATGCAAAGACGTAGTCGGAGTCAGCCAGCAGGTTAGAGGGGGTCGAAGGACCCCTGAGCATAGAGATGCTATTTAAAGGGATAGAGGGAACCTCTAAAATTTAAAGACAGCAGTGAGGAAGGCTGCCTCCACCACATTGAACTTGAAGGGACAATAGGAACACTGTGTAACCAACCAGTCAGTGTGAGGGTATCATAAGGACTCCCAAGTCTCCAGGTGGTACCTGACGGTTTGGGCAGGCTTGGCAGGCTAGAGGATCGTGCTCTCTGATTTGTGAGCACTGACACAGTTCCAGGTAGGAAGAGCCACAGGAGGGAGTCCTGCAAGAACAGCTGTGTCGGAAGAGATGTGGAACAAAGGGAAATCGAGAATAGATTACATGTTGATTTGACCAGTCATTTCAGTTTGGTGTCAAACAATAAAAAGTGGGATTTGATATTTGGGTACCAAATGATTTCATGGGTCAGTAGGGTGGTGATCATTCATTTAGACTCTGTTGGAGATGAAGATTTGGGAGCCCTGGTGGTTTAATTGTTACCATTTCGAAACCACCAACGGCTGGGCTGTAAACAGTTACAATCTCAGAAACCCACAGGGTGTCGCCATGAGTCGGGCCATGGACTCCACACAGTGAGTTTGGGGAGTGGGGTTTGGACGCTGAAGACACATGGCGTCTTTATGAGTTGGCAACCTCCAACCCTTATTACTACAAAGTGCACCAAGTGAAATAGAAGGAAGAGGAGATAAGCTGCTTCCTGGAACTTAGTGGGCATTTTGATGAGGTTTTCGGCTGAGCGTGAATTTTATGAAGGCTGGTGGTGTGGGTGGTTACTAGATGAGCTGCTGCAAGGTTAGCAGTTTGAAACCAGATGCACCAAGCAAGTAAGCTGACCCTTCCCACTCCTGTAAAAGTTTACGGCCAGAAACCCAAAAAAGCCATTTCTACTCAGCTCTACAGCCCAGCTATGAGTCAGAATCAACTTCATAGCAGTGTGTTTTTGTTTCGATTTGTTTTTCTAGTTTGGGAGCAAACCAAACATTGGTAACTTTTCTTGCTTATTTATTAGTAAGCCTTTCTTGACCTTTGCTGACTTGCTTATATTTTTACTTTGTTTAAAAAAGAAACAAAAATATCTCCACACCGAAAGAGGGACCAGGCTTCCAGCTGGTGCTCCAAGATGTGAATGCAACATACCAGCAGGAAGCAGAGAACCAACAGAGGTCTGAGGGACAGCCCCAATCCCAACTACATGGACAACCTCCCCCACCCCCACACACAGAATTCCCTTCAGAGGACAGCACTGAAGCTACAGCTCAGGATCAGAGCACTCAGACGTAAGCAAACAAAGGGGGAGGGAGAAAGAGTGGAGCAGATCCTGGCCCACCAATTCTTGAGGACAATATCCGGCTCAGAGCAGCCAATGCATAGGGCTTGCCACACCACAAGACAAGACATCCCACACCGACCCATAGTGCTGTGGGGGGCAACCCTGGAGGCAGTGTGGGAATTGTGCCCAATCTGACACCACCACACCAAGGCAAAACACTAAAGGGCATGTAACGGAACAGCAAGGGGACGCACAGCAATGAAGCCCCAGGAAATACCAAAATTAGGTGGGGCAAGGCTTGGCACCCCATCAGACTTGAACAGAAAACACTTGTAAAACTCAACAATAGATCTTGAACTATTTATAGGCAATTTTTTTGTCATTGGTTTTCTTTTCTTTTCTTTGGTTGATTTGTTTTGCTCTGTCTTGTTTTTTGTGCATACTATTCTCTCTGCAGGTCTATCTAGATAAGATAGGATAAACAATCTAGTGGCGAAAACAGGGGACGGATGGTTCCAGAGGACGGGGGTGGGGACGTGGGTAAGTGGGTGTTAACAAACCCAGGGACAAGGGAACAACAAGTGATCCAAAATCTATTGTGAGGTGGGTGTAGGAGGCCTGGGAGGTCGTGATCAAGGGCAATGTAACCGAGAAGAATTACTGAAACCCAAATGAAGGCTGAACATGTTAGTGGGACAGAGGAAAGTAAAAGGAAATAGAGGAAAGAACTAGGAGGCAAAGGCATTTATAGAGGTCTAAATACAAGCATGTACATATGTAAATATATTATATATGTCAATGGGGGAATAGGTTTATAGGTTTAGTAAGTACTCAATGCAAGAACACTTGGTTCTGTTAAACTGTCATTCCATGATGCTCATCTTCCCTACACGATTGCTGAAAACAAAATGGGTACATAAGCAAATGTGGTGAAGGAAGCTGATGGTGCCTGGCTATCAAATGATGCTGCCCGGCATCTGGGGTCTTAAAGGCTTGAAGATAAACAGCAGTCATCCAGCTGAGAATCAACAAAGCCCACATGGAAGCACACCAGCCTGTGTAATCATGAGGTGTCAATGGGAGACCCAGAACAACAACAAAAAAATCATATCATTGTGAATGAGGGGGAGTGGAGACCCCAAATCCACCTGTAGGCACCCCTTATAGAAGGGTCACAGGAAGAGATGAGCCAGTCAGGGTGCAGTATAGCACCAATGAAACGTACAACTTTCCTTTAGTTCTTGAATGCTTCCTCCCCTCCCCTACCCCTCCCCCACCACTATCATGATCCCAATTCTACTTTACAAATCCGGCTAGACCAGAGCATGTACACTGGTAAGGATAAGAGCTGGAAACACAGGGAATTCAGGACAGATAAACCCCTCAGGACTAATATTGAGAGTAGCCATACCAGAAGGGGAAGGGAAGGTAGGTGGACAAGGGGGGAACCGATCACAATGATCTATATATAACCCCCCTCCCAGGGAGATGCACAACAAAATAGTGGGTGAAGGAAGACATCAGTCAGTGTATGACATGAACAAATATAATAATTTATAAATTATCAAGGGTTCATGAGGAAGGGAAAATGGGGGAGGGAGAGGGAAAAATGAGAAGCTGATACCAAGGGCTCATGTGGAAAGAAAATGTTTTGAAAATGATGATGGCAATAAATGTACAAATGTGCTTGACACAATGGATGGATGGATGGATGGATGGATGGATGGATGGATGGATGGATGGATGGTGGTAAGTTGTACAAGACCCCAGTAAAATGATTTTTTTTAAATACCCTTTACACGTGGTGTCCCCATGTGACCTGGAGCAAGAAGAATGCTTCTGTTCCTTAGTGTTTGCTTTCAGGTCAGCTTTTCAGTTGTTGGTCGGGATGTACCCTCTCCTACTCAACAACACCCAGGTCTCTTCCATGTCCTTCCCTTGGGCTACAGGTTCTAATGCTTCCACTTACAACCCATCCTTCCCTGTATTTGGGATCCTCGAAAAAATTCTAAGTGGTAGAATCATCTGGATAGTAGTTAAAACAGAGCCCTGGGTCCTAACGCAGATGAAGAGAAGCATTCTTTGAGAAGGGCCTCCGAGCGCTGCATCTTAAATCAAAGTGGTGGTGGTGTTCCAGCAGCCACTGAGCTGTTTTTAAAACTATACAAGCGCCTGCACATCTTGAAACTGACATCCAGTTTAGCAAGTTGCAAATGCCGTAATGTTCAATTTCTTGTCAATATTCAAATTTATGGACAAAACTATTAAATCTCACTCACTCCCACTGAGTCTATACCGACTCATAGTGACCCTGGAGGACAGGGAGTATGAGCTTCCAAGACTGTAACTCTTCTGGAAGTAGAAAACCTCATTGTTCTCCTGTAGAATGGTTAGTGGTTTCCAACTGCTGACCTTGACGTTAGCAGTCCCACAATGCCTTTAAGTACTTACCTCAACCCCACCACCATCTAGCTGATTCTGACTCACAGTGAGCCTGCAGGGCAGAGTAGAATTGCCTCGTAGGTTTCCAAGGCTGACTGCCAGGGAGCAGCTAGCTCCTGGGTTGGCATGGCCAATCTATCCATCAGCAGTTGGCTGCTTTACCCAGTGCCCCTCCATGGTTCCTTAGATGGATAAGCTTCCTCAGAATCAGAGATTTTATATCTGCCGTATTCACTTTGAAAAACAAGTTTCTTTCCGGTTTTACATCAGTTCACTTGTATCCTTTTCTTCTTGTATTCACATTCCCACACTGCCATCAGATTTTATTTTCAATCTTAACATAATGTATTTTAATTTTTTTGACTGACCATTCTATCATGCCTTTCTGCAACGAAACTGCATATACAAGTAACTTCTTGAATTTTAAATTTCCTATGGCCACAAGCTTTAAGGATTTATTTCTCTCATGTATTCTGTTCCTAAAATTATTGGCCCATAGTTGATTAAAACAAAAGTTTGATACATCCATTGTTACAAAAAAAATTGAAGGGCATTTTAAATATAAGGTAGAGCACTATGACTTGTTGCTACAAGGAGATAAGGTACAGCATCAATTCCATCTCCATTTTTCAATTTTCTATGTATAATTATTTTTTTAATTCACTGCCGTCGAGTCGATTCAGACTCACAGATACCCTCTAGTGCAGAATTGGGTAGCATTTAGTTCCATTATACATAGTGTTGCTATAAGTCAGAATCAACTGAATCAACAGATTCAACCTAAAAACAACATTAATAATAAGCCCTGAAAATCTTGTTCTCCTAAATAAGCAGATGGAAAGAGAAGTATTGACATAGTAATACCATTCAATTATTTGAATTTCTTCCTAATCATAAAAAAAATCACATGTTGCTATATCATCTAAATGATTTTTAATAATCAGCTAATATTTTCTATGATTCCCTTACAAAGCTTGTTATGTATTCATAACAAACTTTCTCAATTCCATTATCAAGGAGTTGATACTGCAGGGCAGGGCACCATGATTAGAGTCAGGCTGAGTCTGTGTTTGGCTTCTCCCTCCTAACTGGACACTGGAGTAACTGTCAAAAGCAAGGAGGATAAAGGAAAAGCTACAGATGGATCATGTTTCCCATGAAAGCAGACTGATGCCTGCCTACCACCGGGGGATCCCCAGGAGCATGTCTACCCGCATTACAACACAATTCTTGGAGCTCTGTCCACTCGTGCACCCCACATATTTCCTACACACAGACTTCCTCTTCCTGAGTAGCTGCCCCGGGCCAGAGGCTGGTGTAGGTACTGCAGACACTCCCGTGACCAGCAGAAGCAGAATTCCCCTCCCTGAGGAAGCCTGCCAAGAACGAGCACTTGAACTGTCCTGTCTGTTCTGTGCTACAGTCAGAATTGTTCGTGCCCTTTTCCCTGGCAAAGATTTGTAAGCTCAAGCAGTCAACAAGTAGTTATTGAACACCTACTGCATACCAAAGCCCTAAATAGAATCGGAAAAATACAGAGAACACAAGCTGATCCCCCGCTGTGATCAATAAACAGAAAGCCTCTCTCATTCAGGTTCGCTTTCGCTGTGCATAAAATATTGTCAGTGTTGAAATAAATTTGACTTCTAAAGAGGGCGAGACTAAATCATCCCCTACAATCAATTATATATGGATTGTAAATCATTTGGCGGTGCTGAAAATCTAAAACAATTTTGTTCATACACTATGGGTGTGACATTCTGCATCGTGGCTGCATCCTAGAATAAATTTTCGTCCTTGGCAAATACCAATTCTCTCCCTGTCATGGAAGAGAAATCTCTGGGTAGATGGTTAACGTGTTTAGCCATTAAACAGACTGGACATTGGAAGCTCTCTGGAGTCTCCTCAAAAGACAAGCCTGGGGAATCTATTTCCCAAAAATTGGCCCTTGGGGGGAAAAAACCTACAGATTACAGCTCTCCAGAACCAACTTGAAGGTACCTGGCTCCTGGTTTTATCAGGAGAAAAGTACTAGTCCTGAAGTCTAAACATTGATCATGAAAACAAAGTCAATCATCCGTAAAAACAAACAATGTAAAAATGCACATTTCCAGGAATGGAAATTTCCATTAACTAACTGCCCCCCCCAAAAAAAGAAAATTCAAGTCAAGGGCCATGGGAAAGAAAAACAAACCCAAAACGAAAAAACTCTTAACACATTTGCCGCACTGAATGAATGAATAAGCCAAATGTGGTGCTTCGGCCCAACAGAGCACGGTTCAGCCAGCAGGAGAAAGGAAACTTTGCAAGATGCCACGGTTGTACGGAACTGGAAGGCCTTACACTCAGTAAAATAAGCCGATCACAAAAGGCAAATCTTGCACACCCTTACTTTATAAAAAGAAGACTCAGATGGATAGAAAGCACAGTTTATTAACCAGGCAGAGGAGAAGAATGGAAAGGGGTCTAATTGCTGTCAACACGTTGCACCCCTGAACAGTTATGCAAGATATATTTATTACAACCACAACAAAAGAGCAGCTTCTAAGGCTGCTTAGGTAAAACCAAACACCTCATGGACTGTGGAACCTTGGTTTGGAAATTCAGGATCATGGTTTCTTAGAACATTTCAGTGAGCGTGAGCGGGCTCTATGTCCTAAGTGTTTCGTTCTCCGCCCTACTTCCCTGAGGTCTTCAATGTTTGCAAGCAGCCATCCAAGGCACAGCAGTTGGTCTCTAGACGCCCAGGGCAACAGGGAAAGAGGAAGAGGCAACAGAAAAGTGGGTGAAGGGAGACGACGGACAGTATAAGATATGACAAAATAATAATATTTTATAAAATATCAAGGGTTCATGAGGGAGCAGGGGTGGGAATGAGGAGCTGATACCAAGGGCTCAAGTAGAAAGCAAATGTTTTGAGAATGATGATGGCAACAAATGGACAAATGTGCTAGACACGGATGGATGAATGGATGGATGGATGGATGGATGGATGGATGGACGGACGGACGGACGGACGGATGGATGGATGGATGGATGGATGGAAGAGTTGTATGAGGCTCCAATAGATTTTTTTTTTTAAAAAAGGAGGAAGAGGAAGGACCAGGAATAGGAGGAGGCTATGGAATTGCCATCGTGAACCGCCTCCTATGTCACAGCACCACAAGAACTGGACAGTGCCAGCTACCATTGCTGAGTGTACTGATCACAGATTCCACAGAAGAATCCTAATCAAAGGGGAAGGGATGCATAACAGGATGTCACATTCTCATGGACTCTAGACTTTCTGAAGCCATGGATGGAGGGGAAATGAGCTCCTGAAAGGATTGCTCTGAGCTGATCTGTTTCAAGTGTTATCCACTTGGAAGGTCAGTGACAACAGCAATTGGAATGTTTAGACAGAAACCTGGGGTTGGGGGCAGGGGGAAGGTAGGTATTTTATGTTAATGGAGGAGGAGCAAGTCAATCACAGTAAATTTTACACACAGAAACTGCAGAGTTCCTTAAGTGACTTCAAACCACGTGACAAAAATATAAAATGTGTAATCGGCACGTAAGGACTATTACAGGCTCTAAACTAGGGACCAAGCGGAGCCTGGTGACGTGGTGGTTACACCTTGATCCTTAAGGTCAGCAGTCTGAAACCACCAGCTGCTATGCAGGAGAAAGGCAGGGTTTTCTACTCCCCTAAGTGTTGCCCTCTCAGAAACTAACAGGGGAAGTTCTTCCCTGTCCTAGTGCTCACAACTATGAGAAGGCATTGCCTCGACGGCTGTGGGTTTGATTCTTTGGATCTGAGGACCAAAACTCAAAAACCAGACTCACTGCCATCAAGTCAATGCTGACTCCTAGTGACCCTACGGGACGGGACTGACTGCCCCTCTGGGTTTCCCAGACTACACTTTATAGGAGTCCACAGCCTCGTCTTTCTCTCAGGGTGACCTTGCAGTTAGCAGCCAGACAGGCTACTCACTGAGCCACCAGGCCCCCTAAGAAGGGAGGATCTCAGGAATTTGGGGAATAAAGCCAGACATCAGCCTGTGTTTGAGGTGAATGATGAACTTAAAGATCAACCACCACCAGGGGGCATGATGGTGTGGTGTACCCCCAGTGAGGTACAAGGAGGAAACTGTCACCTCCATAATATTCCTGCCCAAAACGTTTAACCTGAGCGCAAGCAAACCACCTGCAGGGAAATACATCTCGAGAAATAACTCTCCTGGCCTCTTCAAAAATGTCAATGAATAAAAGACACACAGAAAGGTTGAGGAAGGGTCTCCCACTGAACACCAACCACGTGGAAGTGAGTGACTGAGTGTGGTGTGTAAGGGTTCAGATGTCGCATTAGGAAAATTCAAATTCTGGTCTCCAAATTTCACTTGCACCCCATATGACAACATGTAATCTCTCTCTCTCTCTCTCTCTCTCTCTCTCTCTCTCTCTCTCTCTCTCTCTATCTCTATCTCTCTCTCTATCTCTGTGTGCCAGTTTTCTCTCTGTGAACTGAGAAGAATGGGGCCTTCTTCACAAGACTGGAGAGAGGGTTAAATGATCTATAAAGGCTTCCTTCCGCCCAGTGCTTGGCACTGAGTGAGGACGATGATGAAGAGTCCCCAGATGCTGCGAGGGAAACCGGGAGAAGCAGACTGACACGGTTGCCGTCCTCCCTCAGCTTACTCGGAGGAGGTGTGATTTAAAAAAAAAAAATAGCAGTCAATTAACTCTAAGTGTGAGAGCAGCAATCTGACTAGCCAGAGTCCCTGGGCTGCAAAGGCAGGGGACAATTAAGAAGAACAGTATCTTAGCCCAAGCTTTGGAGATCAGGGAAGCAAACAGCAAGGACAAAATAAGGGAAGTGCAAAGAATGAAAAACAAAACGCACTTGCCTGGCGCATCAGGGAATACAGGTACGCAGTGGTTACGCCTTGGGCTGTGGCCGGTGAGAGGACAGGGCTTTCTACTCCATAGTCTTGGAAACTATGCTGGTCGCTATGAGTTGCAAGCAGCTTGATGGCAGTGAGTGTAGCTTAGTTGGCACAGTGGTTAGGTATTTGGCTGCTAACTGAAAGGTCATCGGTTCAAATCTACAAACTGTTCTGCAGGGGGTAGATATAGTTCTACTCTGCCCTATAAGGTCACTATGAAGCAAAATTGACTAACAGCGGAAGAATATGTAAATAGTGCTGCAAGTGAGAGAAAGAGTCCAAGTAGCGTAAGGGTTACATTTTAGACACTACAGGTTAACAGTTCAAAACCACCAGGTACTTTCAGGAAGAAAGATGAGACTTTCTACTCCCATAAAGAGTTGCAGTCTTGGAAACGCACAGGGCCAGTTCTACCCTGTCCTACAGGGTCATTATGAGTCAGCATCAACTCAAGGCAGTGAGTTTAGAGGTTGCTTTTGTTTATTTTTTTGTTTTTTGAGGTGGCAGAGAATGTAGAGAGTAAAGGCTAACTGAATAACAGGGTCTTATAAAAAATATAAGGATTCTGGGCTTTATCTTTAGAGAAACTGAGAGCTACAGAGAAATTTCATAATTAGATTTACATTTCAAAGATTAAGCTGGTTGTATAGAAGAATCTGTTATACTTCGGTGTGGTAGTTAGACAATTTCAATTCAACTTGATAAGTAAGTGTGAAGGAGTAGAGGCTAGCCTGTCAATCAGGTCACAGCCTGGTGACCCCTCCTTGTGGGCGTGGCTTTCTCATAAGGATTCTAAGACTTCCTCTCTTCCTCCCTGGAGGCAGGACACTCACTTCTCTGCTTCACCTTCCTGTTGACAAGCCACATGGAGCCACACAGATGGCAGCCAGCGCCCTGGAAATGCTTCCACCACCACTGGACCCACAGGACTTTCCACCCACCGGCCTGTGATCTTCCAGCATTCATCATCATTGCATGCGCTACGTGAGTCAGAAGAGGAATTCAAGGGACTTAGGGACTTCATCTGGACTAGGCTGGGGCATTTTGCATAGTTACTTCTAGATATAACGTGTTCTCCTACATATATATGAGTGTCTCTGGATTTGTTTCTCTAGTCACCCGGGACTAATACAAGTGAGTTGCTAAGAGTTGGGATCGCCTCAATGGCACCTAACAAAAGAGCAATGGGCTGAAAAGGGGAAAGCCTGGAAGAGAAAGAAGGAAGACTAGCGAGGAGGGGCTAGGTGGTGGGATGGGGCCCGAAGCACGGCAGGTGAACAGCAGACGAGATGAGGGGTGTCTGGGATGGGAGAGGCCAAAAGCTGGGAGGTTTGGGGCTGGAAAGATTGGGATTGATTTGGGGCAGACTGACCAGGGGGAGTCACAGCAGAGGAGCCTGGCTGGGGCACAAAGGTCTACCACAGGGAAGTCAGAAGGGCGCATGAAGCCAATAGAGTCTGCAGTCCCCAGAAGAAAAGACCCAAACTAGACAGACTCTGTCTTGCTCTTGCTTGGGCTCCAATTCCCAGAGGCGAGAGATAAATGTGCTGTAGTCCCTTCAATTTCACACAGTTCATGGTTCAACTGTTTTGTTATATACATTGAAAGCTGGGTGGTTGTAGCTCTCAGCACGTCCACTTACTGGCCCTAAAGCATCAACTCCCCTTGGGAGGCGAGGTAGTGATGAAGCCATCCTTCTTACCTACTGGAGGACATCTCTGCGTGTGCTAAAGTTAGAAAAAGGATGACAACAAACTCTCGTTTCTGAGCTTATACAGTGTACCCTCCCTCACTGCCCAAATGAAACCGCCGAAAGCGACTCTAAACACGTGAGCCCGTGTGTCTGTGGTCAGAAAGGCCTGCAGGTGTACCTGGTTTGGTTGGGCTTTGTTTTAGTGATTTTCCGCAGATAGTGTGTTTTTGTAAATTGAAGGCTGGTGTTAACCTTGAATGGAGCGAGTCCACAGGCACCATTTTTCCAACAGCGTTTCTCTGTATCACATTTAAGTAGATCTCACAGGATTTCAAACATGTCCATAATGCTATTGCACACTTAGCAGACGACAGTATAGTATAAACACAACTTTCATATGCAATGGGAAACTAAACATGTTTATGTGACTCTCTTTATTGCAATATTCACTTTACTGCAGTGGGCCTGGAACCAAACTGAGATAGAGTTTATTATGCCAAAATGGCCGATAAACACGTGGGATTAATTGAAAAACAGATAAATGGCTCGGTAAGCCTCGCCTTTCTAGTTCTCAGGTCTCTTGCTCTCTGGTGGTCAGATCAGGGTGCAGCTGCCTTAAGCCAGTGCCCTGCTTCCACTGGCAAGGCTCACTTCCTGTGAGACACCCCTGAGAAGCCACATGGACCTTCTTGGATGCAGCCTTGGATGCTGGAGCAGCTGTGTGGAGACCCCTGCCAGTGCTGAGATGCTTACAGGCTCATTGATTTGGCTTTCCTCCTGCAGTCGGCATCATTGTGTGTGTTTTTGTGAGATGGAGAAGGATTTTGTAGATTGGTGTCAGACATATGGGCAAATGTTGGACTTAGGGCTTGGACAGCACTGGGTTGGGATGTTTTCTTAATGTACACTTACCCTTTATATCAAACTCTCTCCTATATATATGGATCTGTTTCTCCAGTCTACCCAAACTAACAAACGAACCCACAAGAACTCTGAAGTATGCCTGCTGGTATTCATAGGAGTCTGGGTGGCAGAGTGGGCTATGGCTAGGCTGCTAACTGAAAGGCTGGTACTTGGAACCTATCGGCTGCTCAAGAGGACTAAGACTGGGCAGTTGGCTTTCACAAGGCTTACAGGCTCAGGGACCCTGTGAAATAGTTCTAGTCTGCCTTACAGCATCGCTGTGAGTCTGGACCCACTCAAGAGAAGTGGATAGGTGGGGTTAGCAGTGGGTAGGTGGGCTCATTAATAAACATTAAACACAATCTTGGCCCATGAAGTCTCAATTACGGACCCAACCAAAGTTGGACTTGGGTTGCGGGCCTGGCATGAGACAGAAAACTGGTCCTGTTGTCACACTGCTCATTCCAGGTGCGCTGGCAATGGCTACTGGCAACCCTGACTTGATTTTATATCAATCTTTCCCTCCTGCGTGTGCGAGGCTCCCCGAGGGGAAATGCAAACACAGTGGTAGACCACTACAAAGGGGCAACGAGAAGCAAGACAAGGGCTGGTGTGGGAATTTGAGTAGACAGAGACTTTCCTGTTGGATCTCGAATTCCTTTGATCAGAATTAGAAAAACTGATTGGATTTAATTCGTGTGTGTGTGTGTGTGTGTGTGTTTTAAGACAACGAATGGTTCTTCCCTCCTTTAGTAATAGCACGGACCCCTGGTCGTGCTTTCAGGTAAGAGTTGGGCTGCTAACCTCAAGATCAGGGGTTCAAGTCCACCAGTGGTTCCCAGGAAAAAAGAGGAGGCTCCTGTAGAACTGTTCAGGGTCACCAGTCAGAATCAACTCCATGGCCGTGGGTTTGGTTTGGCTTGGGGGTCACAGAACCCCTGGTGCCTTGCAGCTCCTTAAAAGACTCCATATTGCCAATCCTGCTTTGTGGTGAGAGTCGGCTATGTCCCCAAGATCTGATGACTAGGATTTAAGAGGAAGTGATGTTAGAACTTCCAGGTCATGCTGGTAAAAGGGGAACTGCTTGACCTCGATTTCCTCTTTCCCACAAGATGAAAGCTGTATGGGGGATGGGGAAGTGGGGTTGTGAGTTATCTGCATGAGCAGGCTGGCCTGGGCAATGGAAGGACAAGATAGAAGGATGCTGGGGCCCTGGGTGCCTTCAAGAAGCAGATGAATTATCTGCCAGACAGGATTTCTCTATGAAAGGAACCTGCCCCGTTTGAGCAAAAGAAACCATTGCGCTAAGGTTCACACCGACCTCCAGTAACCCCCTTGTTCAGAGGTCGATTTCCAGGTCTTTCTTCAAGAGGCGTCTCTGGTGGAAACTGCCAATCTTTCACTAAGCACACTAACCCTGGGCACCATCCCGCGACTTCTGTTGGAAAACCCAAACTCGCTGCCTCCAGTTGATGCAGACTAACAGCCACCCTACAGGCAGGGGAGAACTGCCCTTCTAGGTTCCCGAGGCTGTGTCTTCATTAAAATGGCCAAACCAACATCTCCATTAATTCATTTCCACTCTCTTCTGCTAAATATCTTCAACTCAGGTGCCCCACGCTTTGGGAGCTTTTCAGTATAAACCACATGGTTGATCATAAGTGTTTATGCCAGTCATCAAGGAACAGAACAACAAAGCCGGCAGACCCACTCCTCCCCACACTCGTCACACCCAGCCTGCCCGCTAATTTGTTGCTAGAGCCAAGAACCACGCTGCAGTCTATTGGCAGGAATTCTTTCTGGTCTGTCTGACAACTTCAAACCTTAGAGCCACATATAACAATGGCATTCGAAAACCCAGCATTGGGACTCCCCGTACTGATCCCCTCTACCAGGAATGATGACAAATTGTGCTGAGTTCTCTTTTGGTGTCTGTGGAAGGTAGAAATGTGCTCCCCACCCCACAAGATGTACCAGGAACTTGATACAAGGCTAGCTTTCACGGCAAAGGAAACTTCATAGGTGTGAGTTAAAGATCATTAGTGGGGGGAGGGGGGAGTGTACACTCTTTAGACTCATAAGCACCGCAGAAGATGGAACAGGGGTAAGACAGACAATAAAGTCAACAGCAGCAAAAGTTAGAGTCAGGCTATTATCAACACGGCAGCTTCTACAAGACCAAAGCAAACTCCACCCTCACTGCCATCGACTCAATCCTGATGCATAGCAATCCTATTGGGCAGAGTAGACGTTCCCAAGGCTCTGACTCTACAGGAGTAGAAAGCCCCTTCTTTCTCCCCTGCGACAGCTGGTGATTTCAACTCCTAACCTTGTGGTCAGCAGCCCAAGGTGTAACCACTCCACCAACAGGGCTTCCTACAAGCCCAACAGCACTAGTCCAATGCTCCGACAGAGTTCCCCTAAAGAACACAACTCTGCCAGCACGGGATGTGGGCTTACTGTGAACCAACTGGGCTTCTGGCTCTAGAACTGTAAGAATAAAATCTCTATGTCTTCAGCAATTTGTCACAGCAAAAATTGAAAACTAACACAATGTCTCCGTGTATGTTCCAACTTCTCCCAGCTACGGCCTTATCTCATCTGATACAAATCCAGTCTGGGAGGCATCCTCACGATTCTAAAGATCTTTGACTTGTCTTTCCTTTGCTCCCGACTTATTTATGGATACCTTGCCTTTTACTACCAGGAGCACTGGGAGCGGGTTACAAAAATTAGTCTTTCTACTCCCATAAAAGTTAGTCTCAGAAATCCACAGGGGCAGTCCTACTGTGTCCTATAGGGTTACAATGAATCAGAAACAACTCAATGGCAGTGACTTTGGGCTTGGTTTTTTTTAGACTTCAATACAGCACAATGCATTGCAAGAATCTGACTGAACTTCAGAGTAAAACTTGTCCAGACTTGAAGATCTAAGCTGAAATAAGCACCTTTAATGACACACGCTATTATTAAGTTTTGTCTAATAATATACAATTATTACATCATTTTATTACAATAACAAAGTGGTACAAGCAAATCCCAGAGCTATATAAACAGAGGGGGGGTTATGAGTTGAGCTGCAATTTGAAAGGTCAGCGGTTCGAAATCACCAGTTGTTCGAGGGAGAAGGAGGGGCTTTCTACTCCCATAAACGGTCAGTCTGAGAAACTCATGGGGCAGTTCTGCCCTGTCCTATAGGGTAGCTAAGAGGCAGCACCAACTCACCACAGTGAGTGAGTTACCTACTATTGGGTAAACCACTTATTGGGTAAACCGCTATTACAGAACAAAACCCAATTCCATCTTACTGCTATGAAGGAAGTTTTTTTTTTTTCTTTCTCTTGACCAATAAAATGTCTACAGAGGCCAAAGAAGCATTCAAAGACTTTCTAAAGAGTTCTTTACACATATGTGACTGACCGAATCTATGACTATACTTAATATTTTACTGGTACTGTTTGGTCAAATCTCATTCATTGCTTGTGTAAACTTTACTTTGTGCAACTTAGAAGTATAAACTAGAAAAAAAATCAGCATGGCTTCTGTGTGCTCTAAAAATAGCGATCTTAGAGACTGGCGGAACCTCCGAGACTGCGTCCCTGAGGCACCCCTGTGCCTCAGTTTTCAACCAAACAATAGTCATGTCTATAGGGGGCACAATAACCCAAAGGAGGTATACACACTTTAGAATAACTGGCCATTTGAGATCGAAAGCGCAGCATGTGCCCAGGATGAAGTTAGAAGGATTAGGACAGTGGTTTTCAGCCTTCCTAATGGCGTGACCCTTCAGTTCCTCATATGGTGGTGACCCCCAACCACAAAATTATTTTCATTGCTACTTCATAACTGTAATTTTGCTACGGTTACAAATCATAATGTAAATATCTGATGTGCAGGATGTATTAGGAGACCCTTGTGAAAGGGTCATTCGACCCCCAAAGGACTAGGGAAAAGGAGGCATGGGAACACAGGGAGTAAGTGGGGTAAGTGATGGATCGTCGTGAGAGATGCACCCAATGACCTGAAACAAAATGTGTATGAGTTGCTGAATGGAAAACTGATCTGTTCCTATAACCCTGTACCCAAATCACAACAAAAGTTAAACAACAACAGACTGATCATGGAGAGGTACAAGATCCAATTCATTCATCTGGGCATCCACACTTCTTATTCTGGCCAAAGGGGCTCACTTCTAACAGAAAGCTCTCCATCTGTTTAAATTGCCATCCCAGCCCTCATCGTGCTTCTACCTGCCACCACGGTGCCTGTCTCAGTGATGACTGCAGTTCCCGATTGAGTGATGCTTGGGGACAAATGCCAGTCCCTTTGAGAGCACTTATCCAGACGTTCTACCCTGAAAGCCCTTAGTGCCGCCCTTTGAGCCTCTCTGGGCCACAGTTACTTCATACCTGACTGCAGAGGTTCAATTCATGACCACATTCCCACGCACGGCTCGCGTCTAATGCCAGCGCTTCATAAAGTCATAGAACCACCATTGTAATGAAAATTCTTGACCTCAACGCACCTTCCACCCCTTCCTCCTGACCAGAACCAACTGAGCATTGCTTCGTACTAGATCCAAGAACAAGGCTTCTTTTGTTTCAAAAACTAAATTACTCCTTTGTGATGCACCCTAGAGAGTACACACTAGCTCCTGTCCGGGCAGGAAGCAGAAGGGCCTGAGCTCCTGGGAGCCAATGGCTCATTCTGAAAGCTCTCGCTGGTCCCCTCCGCTTCGCTCTGTTCCAGGTTTGAGCAGCGGTGGTGGGTGCCACCTACGACACCGTTTCTGATCATGTGTAACTTTTCCACCTGCACCGTAAGTTTCCTGCCTAGAAAACGGAGGCAAGCATCATGTTTGTCCTCTGGTAGAAACAAGCAGATGCTGTCAAGCCAATTCTGGCTCAGGGTGACCCCAGGGGTGCAGAGCAGAACCGCTTTGTAAGGTTTCCCAGGGCTGTCGTCGCTCAGAAGCAGATGGCCAGAACTTTCTTCTGAGGTGCCTCGGGGTGGGTTCCAACCTCCAGCCTTTCAGACAGGAGTCAAGTGCACGAGCATCTGCACCACTCAAGGACCCTTCGACGTCTAAAGAAGAGTCTGCCTGCCCTAAAACCTGCAGGGCACACCTAGGATAGACTCACTTGTCTCTGAACAAGCATCTTGATCACACCCTTCGGTGCTTATGGATTAGCAGCGATCTACTTACAAAGCAGAAACACGTCTGGTACTTTGGTTCCTTGGCTATTATTCGTGTGCTTGCCCTGCCTCTGTTTATTCCATTTTGGTCGCGCTCACTGTAGACTATGGACTCCTAAAACAAAACAAAAAACCCAACTCCGGCTTTTGTCTCCTTAATCAACCGCTGTTTGCTAATGACGTTGAAAGGTCAGACCAACACCTAGCATGGATGCTCTCGCTCCATAAATTCACTCAGACTTTTTAATCTCCTCCTCTGATTTTTGTTTCACTTAGAACTGGGAATTTCTTTTCAACAGCAGCCAACAAGAGTTGTTCCTGTTTTCTTATACTCTATATACAATTCACCAATTTTTTTCTCCATCCTCTTTTAGAAACAATCTTTATCCGCCTTCCAATCTTACAATGAGTCCAGAGGCAGACTTTTGTCCTTCAATAAGACTGAACACTCCCAAGGTCCCCGCCTTGGTCCCAGGCCAAGTGCTAGGTATTCAGAGGAAAATACAAACAATTCCTGCCATTACTTTGCCACAATATCTTAGGTTCCACTGTGCTGAATGAAGGCAGTGGCCTCAGAGCCAGGCAGCTCCGAGCACCCTCCTTGGGAGACCCCAACATCAGAACCACCACAGGCAGCCACGCTGAGGCAAGGCTTCCACAGGCCACCTTCCGGCCCGTGCCTCAGCATCACAAGCCCTGGTGCCAGGTCTTTCTTCCCAGGCCAGTGTGCAGGGCCTCTCACAGGCAGCTTTCCTCTGGGGCCCCTCAGCCCGGCTAAGAAGGGCTCAGAGCGGCCTGGCACGCGCCTGCTCCAACTACTGGATCCATCTTCAGACAGCTCTCACCCCTTCTTTCGTTCGCTCTCTCTTTATCCTTCACATGCATTTCCTTCAACTAACCTCTTGCTTGTTGAAATCCAAGGAGCCTCGTGGTGCAGTGGTTAAGTGCTCAACTGCTAACCAGAAGGTCAGCAGTTCAAACCCACCAGTGACTCCACGGGAGAAAGGCGTGGCAGCTGGCTTCAGTCAAGATTTAGGGCCTGGGCGTCCCTAGAGGGAAGTAGTACTCTGCATTCTAGGGTGACTATGAGTGGAAATCGGAATAGACTAAGTCCGCAGCAAAGGGTTTGTCCTTACTCCTGTCAGCTCGGCATCTGCTTCTCAGAAGTTCTGAGAAAACACAACGTAGCTTTCTGGGCAAAACAAAAAGTAACCCGCTCATAGAAAGAAGGATGGAATCTGTGGGTGGTACAAACTGTTAACATTGCTAAACTGTTGGTTAGCAATTCAAGTCCACCTGGAAACACCTCAGAACAAAGGCCTGGTGGATCTACAGCTGACAAATCAGCTACTGAAAACACTATGGATCATATAGTTCATCTCTGCCAAGAATTAGAATTGAGTCATAGTAAGTGGTTTTTGTTTTTGTTTGTTTTGTTTTATTTTAATTTAATCATTTGATTGGGGGCCCATACAACTCTCACTACAATCCATACATCCATTGTGTCAAGCACATTTGTACATTTGTTGCCATCATCATTCTCAAAACATTTGCTTTCTACTTGAGCCCTTGGTATCAGCTCCTGCTTTGTGTTTTTAACTGGGGACAAATATAATCCCATTTGCATTTGAGATTACAAATGATATATATAAAATCCAACAACTTGAATGAAAACAGAATGTGCTGCGAAAAACTCATCAGCAAAAATGCATGAAAAAACAAAAGTTAGACAAGAGTAAGGAAAATCTGTTTCTTCTTGAATTCAAACTAAGGCCCAAACTAAAAGCTGGGCTGACTTTAAAGATACAGCTACTGGGCATTCACCGTGCTGTGGAAGATACAAGGGCACACACAAGGTGGGCTTCCAGCATTTACTCAGAAGTCTTACATCACCCGCTTAAATGATTTCCTTAAGTGTTCTGGGCTCACGTAGAAGGTAGAAAGGGGATAAAAATAAACATCACTGCACTTCCTGCCCAGATTCTAAGGTTTCCCCGCCAGGGCCTCTTCAGGAGAAAGAGCCAGGAAGGCATTCTGTCATTGAGACTTACGACCCAGAAGCTCTTTAATGACTATGTGCATAGGGACAGCCCCACATTCCCAAACTAAGAAATGGATACATGCAAGACCTTTGAATGACATGACACCCTGTAACACCAACAGGCGAGGGAAAAAATCCCACACACATCTGGTAGTATAGTTGCGAATTGTATCGTTGAGAAATGGCAGGAGAGTCATACTGGGCGCGCAATCTAGGCTGGCTGCTTTTAAGGCAGAGAGATCAGACAAGCCACCAACCGCCGTCCTCCTTCACCCCATGAAGACGCCAGGCCTCCCAGGCCTGTGCTGGCTTCAATAATCTATTCCCATGGCCACACAGAACTCACAGAAAATATGCACAATGCTGGTTACAAAGTGTGAAGGATACAGTTCTTTTGTCCACAACACTTGTGCTCAGCTAGGCTACTGTGCATTCTCTCTCTGGTCCTGTTTCTAGGCCTCCAGGTCCCCTGTTTCACAGGCCAAGCAGCCCTCTGCTCTGCCTCACGGTCTCGGGACTGCTCCTCTGCTCTGTCCCACAGACCTGTTGGTGTGACCTCACTGCTAATGTGCCACCACGTCAGGCATGGACCCACACACGCGCTCCGCCAGTGGCTCTTCTTTCTTGGGGGTCACGGGATTCTCCTCCCTGCTCCTTTTTCTAGGATGGCTCACCTCCATGCCTGGTGGACTGGCAAAACTGACCAGACCCTCTGGCCCCGATAGAAGACCCATGCTTCAGCAATTTCACCTCCCACAAGCATCCATACAAAGAACTGTATAAAGCAAATGTGAAAAGTAAAGAATCATCCTGTTCTTCCCTCCACGGCTTCAGAGCAAGCCCTCGCAACCTGAGCACTACAGATATTTGGGGACAGACTAAGTACTTAGCCAGGAGGGTGATTAGCAATACCCATGGCTCCTACCCAGGAGACACCTTTAGTGTATGTCTGCGCATGCTCAAACACGAGCACACACACACGCACACACACACACACACACACACAGCCTTCAGTTGTGGTGACCCAAAATATCTTTAGATAGTGTGCCACAGGCTGTCTAGAGGGCAAACCCGCGGAGTCACTGTCCTAGAGGTAACACCATGTAGACGTTATCCTTTTATCTGGAGTTATTTTATTGGAGTTCCAATGCATGGAATCTGAAAACAAAGGGTCCCAAACTAATTTGGCCAACTGCCTCCTTTTCGGAGAAGACATCACGTAGCGCTCCCTAGACAATGAGTAACTTTTGTACGGCCTACAACCCATAATCCAAGACAAAGTGTAGGCATCTGCAACTAAAGCGTGCCAGGGTCATTCCAGTGCCCCTGGGGAGGGGATCGTCCACTCTGAGAAACACTGCCCTAAAACAATATATTTTGCAGTGGTTTTGTAGTCTTGAACTTTGGAGTACTGTAATCGTACCACATATATTTTCCTCAGACTTGTTTCTTTCACTCAACATGTTTCCTGAGAAGCATTCACGCTGTCGTGCTGTATTGTTAACTGTGGTTCACTGTATGTGTTTTCAGTTCATATTCTATGACAAAGTCTCGAATATCACAAGGTATTAAGCCATTCTGCTATTGATACTTATCCATACAATTTCTAACATTTTTGCTTTTCTAAATACTATTGCTAGCAACATTCCCTGATATAGCTTCTTATAATTATGCACCAGTTTCCCTGGGGGTACGCATCTCAGAATGGAATGTCGTCTCATAATAAGCTACGCTTGTGCTCAATTTCACCATCTTCACACTGGCTGTGCGCATGTGCCCTCCCGTCACTCCCCATGTTCTCCAACAAGTGGTACATTATCATTTCAGAGCTTGTGGTACTGCAAAAATATACATCGCTTACCGTGTACATGCCAATTCTACAAACCGCAAATGAGATCTGGATACATTCAGACATCCTCTACAAGATTAAAATAAGAATACGAGATTTAATTTCTACAAGATTAAAATGAGACTAAGCGATTACAAGCAAATGTGTACCAAAGCCTTCAACTCTTCCCCGCTGCTCTGCGCGCCCTTCCCAGAGGAAATCTATTGTGTGCCGACATCTGCTTTGTGAGCAAGTGCTTGAGTTTGTTCCTTCTAATCTGCTTTTGCTAGGCGAACTCAAATAAAACAGGGATAATACTGCCCTGGGGTATACTGCTTTACCGCGAGAATATAAAGCAGATTAGAGGCATCACTTAAGGACTGTGATTTACAGTAAGGTTTTAATTTCATTTTCTCAAATCATACACGAACATGCAATCTTTCATGATAAGTCTGACAGTAATTCTATAAAGATGTTTTCTTTTTAGTTCAGCTCTTACCAGACCTTAAAGCTCTACAGCCCTAGAGCCAAGAGGTAACCATGGGAAACCAAGGGGAAATCTCATCGCTACATGCTGAAATTCGGAACAGACGAAATTCAGAAGCGAAGTCTGAGGACTGCACTGGCAATTCTCAGCTTAACTTCTCAGAGTCACAATTGCAAGTGAAATTCAGATCCTGACAATCCAAGCCCACTCACAAAACCTTTTGCTTATCAAACATGAGTGTTGATTTCTTTTTTCTTTACTCGGAAGGCTATTTTTAGCACATTAAATTAGTGCATGGTCAAAATCGCTCTAACTTTATATAGTCCATGTGGTTATTATGGTTTATTGTCATCAAGTGAAATCTTCTTGGAGGTTCTGAGGCCATAAGCCGCCGCAGTGAACAGAGAGACAGACTCCCCAGACTCCCGTGACAGCCAAGGGCTTTAGGAGATCATGCTTTTAAGACCATGAAATGGCATCAGGCTGCTTCTACAAGAGGCTCCTGCCTCTTCACACAATACCCATAATAGGCTGAAGTCTGTGTGGCTACAGGTAAAAAAAAGGTAAGAAAAGGATTCCGAAACCAGTGACTATATCTATGAATATTCAAAGTAAGTATGATGGCAATGAAAATTCAAAGCCAGCTCCCCTTTAAAACTTTGAAAAGAGCTCTAAATATTGTTTTCGCTCTTTCTTTTTTAGAGAAAACCAAAACTGATTGAAAATTTACTATCACGGATGATTTCTACTAGCAAGGCATTATTGTTGTTGTTGTTGTTGTTGTTGCAGCTGCCCTGAGTTTATTTTGAATAGGAGACACCACTGAGAACCCAGGGCAATGTTGCCATTGGCCTCTTCAGAGATTAAGACTCAGTGTGTGCCTACTTTTCCACTGTGGAAAATCACTACAATGCGAACATTTGCGACCTAATAGTGAACAACTATCTCAGAAAGCTGGAAAGGTTCTTTTTTCTCAGTAGAAAATACCTGTCTTGTTTTCTACAAGAGACTTCACATCCTGGCCCTCCTTGGAGCTGGGAGTTGTCATGTGACTAAATTCCAGGTCATGAGCTGGCAGGGAAGGACAAGCTCAGGGAACTGACTTGAAGAAGGACCGATTTTCCCTAACCGTGCCATCTTCCTTTGCTGGACTGTAACTGAGCCTCCGCGGCAGTCCATTGGTGACAGTCCTGTCAGGGTGTCCAGACAATGGCAAACGAAGGAGTCGAGCTCACCACGATGCCAGTCTGCAGCCTCGAATGACCACGGGCTTGCTAAAAGACTGCGATGTGTTCCGCTCCGCCTAACCTGATCCCAACTAGCACAGGTGTTTCATTTTGAAACACAGGTATCCCATGGGCAATGGATATAAGTGCCAGGTACACATGGTTCATGTAAGTGGTATCTCTAGACTGCTCCAGTGAAAACATTACAGTGGCAAATGTTGGGTAATAGGTAAGTTTTTTACAACCATGAAAGCACGCAAGGCGTGCAGAGGACCTAGCGAAACAAAAGCGAACTGAATGGAAAATTAAATAAGGGGGAAAGTAGGTATCTCCTCAAAGAGAGAGCTGGAGTCACAGACCAACTCCTTTTACGGACCTTATCATTTTAAAAGGGCAAAATAGTTCTTTTAATTATCTGCTCCTTCTCTCTCACATGCCAAACATACAAGTACTATTATGGGATCACCAAGCCTCGACTTATTCTTTGTCATTGCTTTCATTTTCCTTCCTCACGCCCCATCTTATCTCATTCTTTCTCCAATCTGGACAAACACTGTTTGATCTTGGGACATCCTTAATCAGACCAATGGGCACACCCAGGGTGCACGCTCTAAACTCATTCCAACAAAATGCACCCCAAGAATAGCCTTTTCAAGCTAATGGGTGGGAGTCAGATATAAAGAGTGTTTTGTTTTAACATAATCAAATTTCCTTTGGTCGTAATGTGAGACCTGGTAATAAAATTTAAATGACTAGTGAATATTCTTTCTTCAGTGTAAGGGACCAACCTGAAACCCTATTTTAAATGGTAAGATCTCAGGCCCAGCTGGAATGAGGGAGGGATTAAAGGAGGCGCCGCTCTCCCCATAACCTCCGACTGGTGGTCTTCAATGGGCATTCCCATACCGACATCCACACTTGCTTGAGAAAGAACCAAAGAGTATTATTTTAAAACCTCTGACTGAACACATCGAAAAGACCTGGTTAAAAGCCAACTCACAGAGTGCTTAAAATCTGTTAAAATAAGGGGATGGGGGATGGAATGTATCATCCATAAAACAAGAAAAAGAGAACTTGATTTGAAATTGATATGATTACTTACAGTTTATTGTTGTTTTCTCTATGAAATGTCAAAGGTAAGCATGAAAATAAAGGAGAAAAAAATCTTCAACAAGATAGCAGAAAATGATATTTATAGTATAGTCATACATATATATGACTGCATATATAAGTATGTGTATATTAGTGTTAAAATACAACAAATCTCAGTTCTATTAGGGGATGGAAAAATACCACAATTGTCTTCCTCTAAGAGACCTACTTTTAAAATATTTAGCATGATTAACAGCCCTAATTTCAATGCTCTGCACAAACACTCGGGCTGATAACAGTCAAGAGCATGGTCATGTTTATGTCTCCTCTAGAATTTTGCTTGTGATAAAAATGAACAGGTCAACATATCCAATCCAGCCCTGGAGAACTACCGCACCAATACAAGGGAGCTTCAGAAAGTCCATGGGAAAAGTCCATTATCTTTGCATTACATTTTTCTATGCACCTTTTGAAGTCTGCTGGTATAAAACATCTGCAGACTCCAGCTCAGATCATCTATTTCCAAACCAGGCCAAGTAAGAGCGACCAGCTCAAACACAAAGGGAGTAGAGGCAAAGATGCAGGGTCTGGGGAATTGTAGGGAGAGAAGACCCTCCTAGTGCGCACAAGGTACGGAGGGGAGGGTTCCCCCCAAAGTACTGAGTGGGCAGAATCCTTGTTGAGGGAAAGCCGGTCTGTGATCATCACGCGGCGTTTCCCCCAGACTTGAAACCAACTCCCGGATGCCACCTACTTCAGAGCTGGGATCTCCTTCTGCTCCTGTTGCCACTGAAAATGTTAACAATGAATTATTTAACAACTACCATAATAACCGGAGAGGTTATTTTCCCCTAAAAGAAAACTCTCGTTACACAATAAAATGAATTTTTGTTCTAAGACATGGAGACTTCTGTTCCTCAGCAATGATTAATGGTGTCTCCAGACAAGGAGAAATGAGGATGATAAACAACACAAAAGCAGTAATATTCACCTCTACAGCAAAGCTGATAAAACTGACCTCCCCACATTCTGTGAACCTTTTCAGTGATAAAAGCGCCACCGGCCAGCATCCAAGTAGATGCATACTTCCAGGGAAATCGACAACTATCTGTGGGTGGAATACATGAGATCAACTAGCAATTCATGAAAGGAGTTATTGCCCTTAGCTGTTAGGGGACAAATAAAAGTGACCACAGAGCCACCAAGCAGAAATAACTGCAGATGTCTAAAACGCCACCTGGATAGGGCAGCCCAAAACAATACAAAATGAAAGGGTGCCTGCTGGTGTGGTGGTTACCATTGGGAAGAGAACGCACCAGCACCTCTGAGGAGAGGAAAACCGGCCAAAGGAAGCAAAAACCTTTAGAGCCGAATTTGTCAATTTCATCCTTGCTCGGTTTTCAACCAGTTCAAACATCACTAAGCGTCATATAGGATAGCTAAGCAAGTACAGATTTGGGCACAAATGATGGACAGTAGCAAGAGTTACTGTTCTGGAAAATCTCATTGTGAGAAGTTTTTTTAAGTACCACTTACCTTTGAGGATTTATTCCTTCACTTGTGACCAGGAACTGGGGTAAAAAATCACATCCAAAAGTCAGAGAAGAAAAATTATTTGTTCCACATCTTTACTGTAATAGGCACAGCTAAGTAACCAAGTGACCGAAGGTCAAACCCTGGTATCAAGATCTTCTGGCTCAGTGTTTCCCAAAGTGGGAGATAACATCCCCTGGAAGGCGCTGGAGTGACCCAGGGAGGCTGCCAAATCAGATGCCTATCCGGGAAAGATTTTAATTGCCAGGGGCATGCTGAAGTTTGTTGTTGTTGTTGCTGCTTGTTTGTTTTTAACCTATGCGTTGACTTCAAAGGAAAAAGCAGCAAGTGAACACAGGGGTAGCAGACAATGCACTATCAGTGAGACCAGCATAATGTGAGGTCTGAGCAAAGGGTTTCTAGGAGACAAAGTAGGAGCACTGAACCCATTACCAGGGGTGACCAGAGAGACTTTCTAAAAGAGGCACTTGCTAACGTGCTTCTTAAAAGATTAACAGCCAGGTGCAAGGAGGTTAGAAGGTAAAGATTCCAGAGTGAGGAAAAGCAAGAAATATGGCACAGGATATAAATGCTTGCGAGGTCTAAAGTTATCAACCATGAAAACCCTCCTATTCTTTTCCAATAATCAATTCTCAATCTGACAGGAGTGGGTGGTGCCAATTGATTATCTGCCTAAACATACTAAAATTCATTCACAATAATATCTAAAACACCCCTTTTAAGACTTATCTCTTAACTCCCTGAGAAAGGAATTTCCATTTGGCAAGGACTACGCATATTGGTGCCACGATACACCCCTCCAGATAATAAGGCCCATAAAGCAAGATGGCTATAGTTGATTAAACTAGCAGTCAGTCCACCCTTAAACAAACAACCCAACCACTACAGCGTGGCCTAGCAAGAAGAACTAGACTAGACCAGTCCCAGGCTCCCGAAAGCTTGAGTTGAAGATGAAGCACGTAGTAGCAGTTGGAGGTCAAGCAGAAAGAATGCAAAAGGTAAACATCATGGTCATGAAAAATCAAAAGCTCTAAACCAAAACCAAACTCACTGCCTTCGGGTCAATTCCAATTCACAGTGGTGAAGGATGAAGCATTAAAACAAATTAAATGTGTAAAGAAACCAAAAGATATGGGCATATAAAAAAGAAATACATACATACTTACTTCCTATGGTAGTCATAAAATCTGTTGTCAATTTGAGAGGATTAACAGTGAAGGGATGAATGGGGTCAATCATTGTATAGGCAATGATGCCTCTGTGTGGGCATGGCCTTCCCCTGATGATTCTGGGGATTCCTGTATTTCCTCCTTGGAGGCAGGAGACTAAATCAATATCTCTCTGTTTCTCTTGGAGGCAGGAGACTAAATCAATCTCTGTCTGTCTGTCTGTCTCCCCTCACTCCCTGAGAGACGCTCTACTGACAAGACACATGGCACTATGCTGATAGACTCCATGCCCTGGGAACTGGTCAGGAGAAACATGGAGACCCCTGCCAGTGCTGGGATGCTTCTACCGCCACTGGATGCACAAGATTTTGCACCCGCTGGCTTGTGATCTTCCTGCATTCGGCATCATTGCATGTGTTGCATGAGTCTGAAGAGGACTATATAGATCAGTATCAGACAGATGGGCTAATAGTGGACTTACGGACTTGATCTGGGCTGGGCTGGGATGTTTTCTCAATGTCCAATTGCTCTTGTATATAAAGCTCTTTCTTATACACGAGTGTATCTATGAATTTGTTTCTCTAGTCTACCCCCAACTAACACACTTCCTAGACAGAGAAGACATATAAAAGAGGAGACCGCTAACCCTCCCAGTAATTTCAAATAAAGTATATCCAAAGAGATGCAAGTATGTGGGGGAAATGGCTTCATGTAGCTGAGGAGGAGTGTATTTCTGAGAGAAAATATTATACTCCCCAGTCTTCTGTGTAGCTAGGTATGTCCATGTGCCTATGAAATGTAAGTGGAGAGTCTGAAAAGTCTCTCAGGAGATACATGCTTCTCCTGCCCCTTGTCTATGCAACTGTCCAAAATACAGATGTGATGGCAGCCATTTTGAACTATGAGTTAAATATTCGTACAGAGTATACAGAAGCCTGTTAGCTCTCAAATGACTTAGTTTACTTTTCGGAGGAAAGTAATTATCTATTCAATAGAACAATAAGGAGCTCTCTGGTTAAGTATTGGACTGCTAACCACAAGGTCAGGAGTTCAAATCCACCAGGCGCTCAGGGGGAAAAAGATGAAACTGTATGCTCCCATAAAGATTTACGGTCTTGGAAACCCTATGCTGGATCACTGTGTGCTGAAACCAACTTGACAGCAGTGAATCTGTCTTAGGTTTTGCTTTTCATTTGGGGGTTGCTTTGATTTTTAATCTTGTCATCAATTCTACCACTTTTTGATCCATGCCAAACTGACAGGTGGGAGAGCGATTTGAGACAAGGGTACCTCCACAAGGAGTCTCTTAGTTAACCAGCGGTATTACGACACTGCCGCACTTATACTCGGTGCCAGGCAGTCTTACGTGCTGAAGATTAAACATGAACAAAGCTATTGTTCTCATGGAACCTACTCTCTAGTGTAAACACCAAATAAACTAAGGTACATGTTGATTGGTGTTATGAAGGAAAACTCAAAATCTGCTGCACAGGACTTCTTTTATTTTTTTTAAATCATTTTATTGGGGGCTTGTACAATTCTTATCACAATCCACACATGCATCCAGTGTGTCAAGCACATATGTACATTTGTTGCCATCATCATTCTCAAAACATTTGTCTTCTACTTGAGCCCTTAATATTTGCTGCTCATTTTCCCGTTCCCTCCCCACTCCCCCTACCTCATGAACCCTTCATCATTCATAAATTATTATTTTGTCATATATTACACTGTCCGACATCTCCCCCCACCCCCTTCTCTGCTGTCCCTCCCCCAGGGAGGAGGCCATACGCAGATTCCTATAATCAGTTCCACCTTTCTACCCCACATTCTCTCCACCCTCCAGGTATTGCCACTCTCACCACTGGTCCTGGAGGAGTCATCTGTCCTGGATTCCCTGTGTTTCCAGTTGCCATCTGTACCAATGTACATCCTCTGGTCTAGCCAGATTTGCAAGGTAGAATTGGGATCATGATTGTGGTGGGGAGTAAATATTTAAGAACTAGAGGAAAGTTACATGTTTCATCGTTGCTAGCCTGCACCCTGACTGGCTCATCTCCTCCCACAATCCTTCAGTAAGGGGGTGTCCGGTTGGCTACCATTGGGCTTTGAGTCTCCACTCTGCACTCACCCACATTTTCAATGAGCCTTTTCATGCCTTTCTAAGAAATTAACACTACTTGTCTATTTGTGATGGTCTTATTTTGCTTAGCATAATGTCTTCAAGCTGCAGCAAAACTGTAGCATCTCTCAAAACTTCATTGAGGTACCTTCAGAAGTACCTTACTGGATCCTTTTTCCCGAGATGCCTCGGATAGACTTGAACATCCACTCTTCAGTTAGCAGCTGAGGGCTCTAACAGAGTGTCCTGCCCAGGGACTCCTGCTGTTGTTAGCTATAGTCAAGTCAGCTCCAACATGGTGACCACAGACAAGGTACTGAAATGGTGTCTGGGCTGCTCTCCTCCATGATCGCTAGGAGGTGTGAGTCCACAGTTGGGATGGTTGTGTCATCTGCCTTAATGAGGGCTACTCTCATTTTTGCTGACCCTCTCTCCTTTACAAAATACAGTCTCCTCATGATACATGATGGCCTCCATGCATGCAAAAGCTGGGCTTCAAATTGTTGTGTCGGCAAAGAATATTGACTAGACCCTGGACTGCCAAATGAACAAAGACACCAGTCAGACCGCATTGGAAAGTGGATGATTACAGATGTAGGTGAGTTAAAATTTAACAGCTTATGATTTGATCTCTCTTTTACATATTTTTAATTTGCTCTAGTTTTTACTATTTTCGGCTTTCTTTTTGATTGAGGGTTTTATCTGTTTTGCTTTGTTATTGTTGCTTTTCAGTTGTTTCTCTGCCTTGAATTCCTTGCATGTTTTTCTGTATATGAAATCCGAGATAGGTAAATCCATAGAGACAGTAACTGGATTAAAGACTTCTTGCAGGTATGGCAGGAGAGGTTGGGGGAAATAGGGAGCTAATAACAATGAGTACAAGAAAGAAAATGTTCTAAAATGGATTATGGTGATGATTGTACAACTCTTTTCTAATAGGATACAACTACTAAATTGTATGACGTGTGAATTATATGCCAATAAAACTTTTTAAAAGAAGTTTTAGAAGAAACACGATCAGAGGCCTGCTTAAAAGCGAGGGCGGTGGCTCTTCAGCTTGCTCACTTTGGACGTGTTAATAGGAAGGACGGTATCTGGAGAGAGAGACGTGGTGTTTTGGAAAGTCAAGGGACAACAAACATGAGGGAAACGCTCGTGAGATGGATGACACAACAGTCACAATAATGAATCACGCCAAGCAGCGACCATGAAGATGGCCCAGGAGTGAACGCTGCCCAGCGATTTATTAGAAGATCGTCAGGAGTCAAAGGCTAGTTGATGGCAACTAACAACAACAGCAGGCTGGGGGTTTTACTCTGGCCTCCTCCCCCAGTCCTTAGAACAAAGCTGGTGAGGACCAGTTGGGCTATTTTTCAGGTAAAAAAAAAAAAAGAGTTACAGGAATTTACTAACGTTCTCAAGTCTGACTTTGCAGAGCAGAACCTAGTCAGATCCCGATTTTAAACTCTACACTCCAGATAGAGCCCCCAAAAGGCAATTAATTACAAGTTCCACGATTTAAAAAAAAGAAAATGAAATGTACGTTTATTTTAGAGACGGAAATGAAGAAAACCACGTACAAACGCGTGCTGTATGCGAAGTTTGAAAACAGCAAAGATCACCCACTCACTAGCGTGTGCTGCCAAAGTAACTTGACTTTGAGTAGGCGTCTCAGAATAAAACGCTGCCTTCTGATTGAAGCATGACTAAGGAGTACACAGTGAGCTACTTTAAAACCTGTAACTCTGCTTTGCTGCAAATGTATTCATCAATGTGGTAGGGCACCCAGGTAGCAAAGTTAGGAAAATTTCTCACTGCCATCAAGTCGATGTCAGCTTCTAACAACCATCTAGGACAGGGTAGAACTGCCCTGTGAGTGTCTGAGGCTGTAGAGAGCCCCATTCTTAGATATAATCAACCGTCTGGAGGGAATAGGTCACCGGGCCTGGGGGCATTGGCTGATAGTCTTGGAGGAGACCGAAGTCAACTGGCATAATATTATAAAGTTCACACAGGCATTGTTCAACTCCCTACTTTGATGAGTACAGCCTGGAATCTTGAAAGCTTGTGAGCATCCATCAAAGGTGTAAATATGGGTCTCTCTGTACAGAGAAAATGGAAGTAATAAAAACTGAAGGACACATAAAAATAATTAGCCAGGCAGACTAATGGAACATGCACACATTAGTCTCCACCACCCTCAGAACCAGAAGAACTAGAAAGTGCCTGGCTACCACTGCCAACTGCCTGGAAAGAAGTTCTGGGATAGAGCAGGAGAAAAATGTGGAACAAAACTCAAAACTATAAAGGAGATCGGGCTTACTGGTCAGAGATCGATGAGGAGGGGATCCCTTAGTCGCCTTTCAGGTCTGGAACTGAATTCACATTTGTGTTAGAAGAATCAAGCTTTTAAGATTAAAAAAATTGTTTTAAATTCTCACTGTCACTGAGTCTAGTTGGACAAAGTGTGACCTTCTAGGACAGGGCAGAACTGCCCCTGTGGGGGGGTTCTACGACTATAACTCTTCATGGGAGTAGAAAGCCTCATCTGTCTCCAGAGGAGCAGCTGGTGGCTTTGAATGGTTGACCCTGTGGTTAGCGGCCCAAAGCATAACCACTCTGCCACCAGGGCAGCAGCTATCCAAGGACGGAGGGTTAGAAAAGAGGAGGAAAGGAAACTGAATCCTTGTGAGGAAGTGGGATTGGTGGCGGCACACGGAAGGATTGAAATGGGTGAGTTGAAACAAACTGTATATAAACTGTTGAATGTAAAATTCATGATCTGTTTTGTAAACCTTCACCCAAATCACAATGAAGATGTAAAAAAAAAAACCCATATTTTTACCTGTAATATAATTGTGATTCTGTTGAAATCCTAGTTTTCATTAACAACAATCAAAACAAAAATTCAGAACCAAACACATTACAAGGTAAGCCTTCATCTCTCAGACATGTCTAAATTGAGTTTTGTGTTTATCCAAACAGCATCAAGACCTTCACTCCTGTGTTGTTATATAAACTATAACAAGGACATAAAGTAATAAGTAAACACAAAGTAGTAACATGTGTATAGCAAAATATTTTAAATACCTTGAGTTCTGCGTAAAATGACTAGGAAAACAGGTCTCCTACGTAAAAGAAAAGACTGACTTGAAAGCCTGCCCTCCACCACAGTGCCATTCAAATACCTTCAGACCAAGTGAGAAGTGCTGGATACGTTAGAGCCATCAGAGAAGGGAGAAGGTGACAGGAACCTCTTCGTCCACTTGAGCGTCTCTCCAAAGGCATGAACCCCTTCTAGACCCTCCCCAACCGGTGGACAACCAGTTCGGTCGTCACTTTCCAACCAAAGCTGATGAAAAAGTGTTGATGTCAAGGGCACATGAGGGAGGAGGGAGCGGGGAGGGAGGGAAAAAAAAAAAAAGAGGACCTGATGCAAAGGGCTTAAGTGGAGAGCAAATGCTTTGAGAATGATTGGGGCAGGGAATGTATGGGTGTGCTTTATACAATTGATGTGTGTATATGTATGGATTGTGGTAAGAGTTGTATGAGTCCCTAATAAAATGTAAAAAAAGAAAAGAGGAGAAAAAAAATGATTAGGGCAAAGAATGTACAGATGTGCTTTATACAATTGATGTATGTATATGTATGGATTGTGATAAGAGTTGTATGAGTCCCTAATAAAACGTTTAAAAAAAAAAAAGAAGAAAAAGTGTTGATGAGAAATCCCCTCCTTGCCCTGAGCCTGTATTGGCCTCCTTAGGAATGTGAGCCCCTGTTAGTAAGTGAAGCCGCTGGTCACAGCAATACCTTAAGATGCCTCCGGTACAGAAACCAACACTCTGATTCCACGGGGAGTTAGGGGGGATGTGGGGCGGGAGTTATGCAACACCACCTCTCTTTTTCAAGAAGGTAAATCCTGTTCCTCTAGCCCAATGTTTGGTACTCTATGACCTTAGCCAAACCCACCCTCCTACATGTTCTTGTAAATAAAGTTGAAATGGAACACAGCCATGCCCATGTCTTTATCTATGAGGTTTTCTTAGTACAAAGATGGCTGAAACACAGACCGATGTGGCCCACAGATGCAGACTATCTGGAAAAAAAATTTTAAGTCAGCCTTATTACCTAAGGTTAACCCATAAGCCAAGAGTACAGTATTGCATCCAACATTAGAGGCTATGGTCTCAGTAGGTAAAAGGGTTACCCCCAAAGGTAAAAATCACTCATAGGTAGGCCGAGGTACCAGAGCGCGCTCTCTGAGCTCTGTATTTGAACAACACTGTGGTGGCAGGCAAGCTTTCAAGTGTGTTAGGTTAACTGGGGTAGAATGCTGCCACCAAAATATTAAGCTCTCAGTATACGTGTGTTGAGTGAGGTCACAGGAAAGAAAAAGAGGGGCTAAAAGAGAAGGTACAACTTTTCTTCTCCCAAAACCAATCTGACATGCATCCTTCATGAATACTTGGAACCCTGTTGCTATCATTTGCAGGAGCCCTGGTGGAGTAGTGATTACCCACCTGGCTGCTCACCCCAAGATCAGCAGTTCAAAACCAACAGCCACTCCAATTAAAACCATAATGAGGCTTCCTACTCGCAGAGCAGCTACAGTCCCAGAAACCTCACGGGCACAGTTCTACCCTGCACAGTAGGTTCACTGGAAGTCGGAATCGACTCAATGGCAGTATGGTTTTTGATGATCATTTAGGGCTGTTGAGTCAATTACCACTCATGGCTGCATGGGGTTTTCAAGGTTGGGGTGTACCAGAAGCACATCGCCGGGCCCATCCCCCCAGGTGGTAGGTTCGAACTGCCAACCTTTTGCCTGGTAGTTGAGTCCCACTCAGGGTTACCATTCTAAACCCTAGCAGATCTGTTTCATGACAAATTCTGTAACAAATAAATTGGAGGTATTTGGACACATGGGCTGCACCCATGAATTAAAATCAATAGGCTACAGAGACAATGTTTCATCTCAGCCAGAGAAACACTGATTAAAATGTCATTTGGTAAAAATGTCTTTGTTAATTTCATATCAGGAAAATGCTGTCCATGCCCACTCTTGGAAAAGTAGTCATCTGTGTTGTTGCTGCTGTCGTTTTAAGAGAACCCACCGTAACAGCATAAGAGAATTGAGAGAACCAATCTTTGTCTCTGAGATGAACTTATAATTACTCTGGATGTGGGGAAATAGAAGAGAATTACTTTAAGACAGATAAAGAAGAATCACACCATCCATGAGATTACATCTTCTTGATTCCTCAACTCCATCAACCATAAGAATCATGGTTCTTATGTTGGTTAGTACTGGTAACTTCAAAAACGCCTTGCAATTGAGTCCATGTTGAGTGATAGTCAATGCTGACTCACAGTGACCCCTGTGGGTTTCTGAGAGTGTAACTATCTATGGGAGTAGAAAGCCCAGACTTTCTCCCAAGGAGCTGCTGGTGGTTTGGAACTGTTGACCACGTGGATCGTATCACAACTCGTAACCACGACACCGCCAAGGCTAGTAATGGTGACCTGTGTGCAAACTACACTATGGGCTACATTTTGCACAGTTCATTATTAAGTTACCTTGCTTTTGCAAGTTATTTCACTGCATTTGACCTCTCCTATCTAACAAAGAATTCGACTTGAAGAGTTTTGGAATCAGCAATTGATCATCTTTTCTTATCACAGGACCGGAAAGAGGAATCCTTCGCTATTTTGTGAAACTGTACAACATGGATATTAAACGCATGTAATTCGTTTGCAACATGAATTCGGTGGCTGCAACAATGGGCTCAAGCCTAGAAGCAACTGTGAGGAGGGCACAGGAGCACATCATATCTGGCTTTGTTGTGTGTAGGTCACTGTGGGTCAGAACTGACTCGATGGCACCTAAGGACAGACAAAACAACAACGGATTTTACGATCCAAACGTAAGCATAGAAGAAGAAGAAAAACACAAACTATCCTCTGGGTCTTTCCAAAGGTGCCCCCAAATAGTGGTGCATCCCCTGCCAAATACAAGCATATTTGGGAGGAAAAGCAAGGGACCAGTCACACAGGATTATCTTTCCTATGAGTTTCAGTAGCAGACAAGTTAGCAGCCGAGTCCCTAAGAAATGACAAAGAAGTAGCACGGCCCAGGGAGCCCCAAAGTGAGCAAATAAGCCTGTCCAAATGGCTCAGTCTCTGAAATACCCATCTGAAAACCTCAACAAGCCATGGGAAACATGGCACACTTGAGAAAAATAATGATAAAACAACAACAAACAGAGGCCATCAAATCAATTCTGACTCGTGGCGACTTACCTGTGTCAGTGTTTGTTAGCTTGCTCTAGACCAGTGGTTCTCAACCTTCCTAAGGCCGCGACCCTTAAATACAGTTCCTCATGTTGTGCTGACCCCCAACCATAAAATTATTTTCGTTGCTACTTCATAACTGTAATTTTGTTACTGTTATGAATCAGGTGATCCTTGTGAAAGGGTCGTTCCACCCCCCCAAAGGGGTCGCGACCCACAGGTTGAGAACTGCTGCTCCAGAGGCTTTCAGATGGCTAGGAGGCTGCCCCACCTGACACCTGAGGCATTCTGAACTTCCAATCTGCTGATGAGCAGTGAAGGGAAATATTATCAGTGAGCAAATAAAACAGAGAAAGAGAAACCCAGTCACCACCAGAGTCCCACAATAGCTCAGTTACTTGAAGAGTCAGGAAACATTCAAAATGACAGAGGTCACCGGTCTTCGGCAGTAAATCTGCTCGCTCCTCCACAGCACGTCGCCTCTCAGGGAACATTCACGGGGGGAAAGGGGGCTAACACGCTGGCCAGTAAGTCACAGGGTGAGGAAGAAAGTGGACGCTCAGGAAGCTCAGTGCCAACAAAAGGGAAGATGAAAGGTCCAAACAACATTATCAATCCAGAGTAGGGCCTCAGGAAAGCTGCCTACTAATTCAGAGTGAGCTGCCTGCCTTTGGCCAGATTTATGTAACAGCCAGAAACAGCAGCAGCCTGAGGACGGCGGCTGCCACACCAGGACCTTTCACCCCTGTAAATCAGAAACAGCTGCCACTGAAACACACACACACACACACACATGCACGCACGCACACACGCACACATGCATACACACACAGCTGCCGTATCTAGCCCTATACTTAGGAGATTCCTAAGGGTAAAAAAAATTAATGGAATTAGTGTAGAATCTTTTAGGCAATACTACCATAAATCCTTGTGGAATATACAAAAATCCCAGGTTAACAATAACAAAAACTTTCCTAGTACTCTCTTCCAGTGCCAGCCTCTCTTTAAATTGCTTCTCTCACAAGCAGAGCTCCTAGCTCAGACAGAGGGTGCTAGTACATGGTTGGGCTCAGAGGCCGCTCCTCCTCTGCCCTAAGGAGTCAGTATGAGTCAGACTTGTGTCAAGGACAGTGAGTCTGGTGGGTTTGGTTGTTTGGACCTGAACCAGGCTCAGGGATATACCATATATACTCATGTATAAGCCGAGCTTTTCAACACACAAAAAAATGAGCTGAAAAACGGGTTCGGCTTATACACGGGTCAGTGGTACCCCAGCGAGGTGTAACATCTCGCAGGTGATTGCCATTCCTCCGCTGTTCATTCAAAGCCCCGCTGACACTGCAGGGCTTTGAATGTTTGTTTACTCACATCTAACCAATCAGAGCCACCCTATGACGTGGACAGCTCCAATTCGCAGAAGCACCTGTAGTGATTCACTTACGTAGGCAGCTGAACTGGTAAGGATGTGTCTGTGGCTGCGCTCCTTCTCTCCCCTCTGGTCTCAGTGTTAATTCACATCCTGTATTTCCCACACTAGGCTTATACATGAGTCAATCAGTTTTTCTGGTTTCTCAAATTAATAATTAGGTACCTCGGCATATACTCGGGTCGGCTTATATTCCAGTATATATGGTAACTCTAAGAGGGACAGCACTGTGACACAATGCTTTATCCTGTCACAGAGGAAAAGACAGAGCCTGAGAGAAAGCCTTGTCTAGCTCCCTGAGGAATTTTGTCCCAATTTACAAGGGACTCAAGATGAGCCGGGGCCAAATGTCATCCGCCCTGGACCCCTTGGGCAGGCCCCTCTATACTGTGTCCAGTACAAGGAACTGACAATCTTTGTCGTGAGGTGCTGGAAGGAAAAGAGAGTACTTAAATACAAATGGAGGGGCTGGGGAGGTGAGGTGGGGTCAGAAAGGCAACTCTCAGAGCAGAAAAACAGATATTCTATTCCTGGAGTATGACACTCTGAGACAGTTTTAACTAAATAGGAAAAAGTAGGATCCAGTGGGCCTTTTCGCCCCGCTCACATCCGTCCAATCACTCAATGTTCAATTGCTCTGGACATCACACATAAGAGCAGCTAAGCAGCCTGCCCACAGCAGGCCCGACTCCTGGCTCCAGCACACACACGCCTGTGACTGA